>NW_027658422.1:0-161573 GCF_041902795.1 Electrophorus electricus
GCACTTTTAACTACACAGGAAAGACATGTAGGAGAAACACTTGGGTATAAGACAGTGTTGAGAGTTCTGTTACTAAATAGAAGCTGATTAAAGCTCCATGTCAGTTTAGAGTGGTTCAAACGGAGTTCACTTCTGTGTGGCATTTGCCTTTGTATGGAACTTCAGCAGTAATGTATGGGAACATGTTACTCACCATAGCCAGGCAGCTGCACATATTGCCATAGACCATAGAGAAGCTGGGCTCATCGATGGCTTTTTCAAAAACCAGATCAACCACGCCTTTGAGGCGCTCCTCTGTGTCGATGGTGAGGTCCATCACCTGCTTCATCAGCTGGTTAAACATCTGCGGTGTCAGTTTGTTCAGGATACTGCGCACCTTCTGGAAAAGCTCCTGGAGAGGAAAACAGACTACCGACTAAGCTTTCCATTACAAAGATCCCAATCTTTTGTTAAATTCAGCAGTTCTTCCACATAATGACTAACTCCTCACTTTCACCAAATATTTACTCTGCCATTTGGAACTTCGTCATGAACAAAAATCACTCAACTTTGCTATATAGACCGATAAAGGCATCATACATCAATCACACTTTCCGAGAAGTGTAGCACTGGCAGCAAACAGTTTATCAAATCTTATCAACTAAAACCCCTCATGTGCTCCAAATTCAAATTAAAAGAAAACCCATTAGAACCAGCTACAAGAATTTTAGATTTAATCAATATATAACTCCTACAAACAAAAAAAATATATACATAATAACCAAATCTGATCCAATAATAACCCTACCGACCAGACAATGCAATGAAGATCTGTCAATCTCTCCAAATGCTGAATTGCACACAAATTTGCAAGAATATTTTGAACACAACCACTGGGTGTTAACCTATAATATATACAAGATCATCCACAGAATACACTACAATATCTACAATACTCTCTCACCAAAATCAACACCACAATCAACACAAGGAACAACAAGCACACAAGATCTGGTCCTCAGTATCATCACACCCCCTGTTTACACTAGAAACCAATGTCCCCCTGCATAGCTACATTCGTGCACACTCCCCGCACACCCACCCAATTAAACAACGACTCTATAATTTAAATATCCAATTCTTGAAGAGCATATCGCAAAAAAAATTAAGTAGCTTTCAAGACCACCATAACAGGCTGTGACTCTGAAATCTGAAAACAGGGCACAGCGGAGTGAGGTGCTGACCTGAGTTTTCTGGGTCTCGGGGTTCTGGGTGTTCTCCCTTTTCCTGCCAGGTTTCCAGGCATTCTCAGCCTTCTTCAGCTGCACCTCGTCATTCACGGACACGTTGGTAATGATCTTGCGGGGAGGCAGCCGTCTCGGGCCTACACTGAGCAGCTGAAGCAACGAATGGGTGCTCTTTATTATGGGCGGTAACAATGTCACAAAGACCTCGGTCACATAAGATGACCAGGCGCTCATTCATTTGTGACAGAAGAGAAGGGATGAGCGGAGAGACCCACCGGTGCACCCCTGCCTCCAGGAATTGCCCTGCTGAAGTCTGCAGAGGCTGGGTTGAAGCCTGGGTCTCTGGCGATAATGCGAGGGCCCACCTGCTGCAGGGGCAGCTTGTTTTGTTTGATCTAGAAAACAACAGAGTCAAGTCGAAGTCCATCAGCCCCTCTCCATGGAATGGTTTTAAAGGTCCCCTAAGGCCAATGTTTTAGCAGGCTTACCTTGTCCAGTACCACATCAGAGATGGGAGGAAGCCCCTCTGGCTTCTGCATGCACGCAGGCATGAACTGGAAGGCCAACAGGAAGTCTCTATCATACTGCCTCTTCCCATCCTTCAGCTCTGGCTCTGCATGCAGAGAGGGGTACAGTGAGCACCTGGAGAGAGGAATCACCTCTCTGTCAGGACACTGGGCCTGCCCCACAGGAGTGTCCTCTTTTGGCTTCTTCCAGGTGTTGGATAAACTAATAGCTGTAAATCATAACAAATCGGTCTGGTGTCTTTTTAGTGTCCTAACATAGCATGTCATGCATGTGGTTATTTACCTTGACTCAAGCTTTGCCTAAGATTGGACTGTAAAATGGGCTCCACTTTATCCTCCAGCAAGACCTCTGGCTCCTTCCCAGTCTCTTTCAGCTCTGCCCCAGTGGAGGCTCCACAGGCCTGGACTGCCTCTATAACAGCCTGGCCTGGGAGAGTGAGGCCTGAAGGAGCAGCAGTGCTGGAAGGCAACGAGGGCGTCAGCGTGCCTGAGGCAACCGCCTCTCCGGCTGCTGGACTTGCAGCCTTCGCCGGACAGTGGGCCTCCAGGGCCAGGCCGACACTGACATTCCCCTGCTCTGCTACCTGGCTGTTCAGCTGCTGGGATTTGAGGTAGAAAATGCGAGGATAATGAGGGTGTGGACATAAAAACTAGCAAAAGACGGAAAAGATGGAGAGAGAGAGGGAGAGAGAAAGAGAGAGAGAGATACTGCACACACATGCAGAAGAAGGGGAATGGCAATGAGGGTGGGGGGGTGAGCACAGCACAGCACAGCACAGCACAGCATAATTAGAGAAGTGAGAAGAGAAAGAGGCAAAGAGAGAGAGAGATGAAATGAGAAAGCACAAGAGGGCAAAAGATCCAGCCGCAAAGGCACAAAATGTGTGTGTGTGTGGAGGTGGGGGGGGGGGGGGTGAAGACACAAAGACAGCAAGAGATAGCAGACAAGCATGGGGTGCTTAAATAAATGGGCAGGAGAAATAGAGAAAGAGAGGAAAGAGGAACACTGTTAACATTTAGGGAAAGAGGACACAAAGTAAGTGCAACGGCGCAGTAGTGAGTGTTCCCTTTACAGAGAAGCCTTTCCTCAGAGGAGCTGAGGTGCTCAGGGTTTGGCTGAATCCTTCTTACAGGGCCTTTACGTGGGCTGTCTGTGTAGAGGGAACACGAGGGAAGATCAGGAGGATTCGAGTGGCTGTGAGGGAGAACTAAGATGGAGGCAGACGAAAGAATAGGCACGGCAAGTCGGAACATCAAAACACATCTGAGAAGCCTTCTTAAATCAGAACAGCCACAATCACACAAGCTACTGGAACCAGTCAAATATGACGGAGGAGGGTCAACGGTGTGACCGAATCACTGAAGAAGGAAGAGAGAATGGCCGGAAATCAAACTACACCATCAGATTTTGTTGCTGATTGTATGATGCTTTTAATAGGACAAGAGAATGAAAGCCAGCCAAACAACCAAACAATCAGCTCAGAGCTTATTATGAGGGAGGACTAGATGAGAGAGTACTTTAACCTGTGGAGTGGATCACGCGAAGCAGCGGCCTGCAGCCGATCAGGGGCTCGGGCTGCGGGACTGAATGGCTTACCTGTGGAGCAGTAGGGGTAGTGCAGGGACGTCCCACTGGTGGGCTTGTGTTCTGGCTAATGGCTACTCCTGACATGATCTCCTCTGTGATATCCTTGCCATCCTGGTTAGGGTCTCGGATACGGATCTTAGCGAACAGCAAGTTATTTGCATCTATTAAGTCAATCCACAATTAAATTAATTTCACCTCTGAGGCAGGGGGAATACTCACTGTTTTCTTTACCCTCTTAGTGGGTGGAGGCTGCTGAGCTGTATGCAATATTATGGATGGAGATTTGGTGTATATGGTCTGGCCAGGATAGTATGAAGGCCCTGCCACTAGTGGTGACCAAAAAAAAGCACTGGTTTCAGTTAGAGAGCAAACGAAAAAGCAGTTTCAGCCAGCGGGAATACCCAGAAGAAAGGTCTCTTTATCGGTGAGAGCACGCGTGTGGGTTTCCCAGGTGGGGGTAGAGAAAGGGAAGTCCAAACTCACCATATGCTAGTGGGCAGTCTGCAGGAAAGAGCCCAGGGTAGAATGTACTGGGTCCTGTGGGCTGGACGGAGTACTGCTGGGGATGTCCCACGTAGGGAAGGCCACTGTGGTGATACTGAGAATGAAACAGAACAGCAGAAGTAAAGGGCCTAGCACCAGACATGGCCATTCATATAGGACACTCCTAAAAGAGATATTCGAAGCAGTAAACAAACAAAAAATACAAAAACATTTAGTTTTTACACTGAAAAAAAACTAAACTAGAACTTCTCATTTCTGCTTCCAAGATAAAACATATTTTTATCTACACATTTTAGGAGCAGTTTATTTATTGCTGGCCAACCTGTTTATAGACAGATTTTCAACCCATTTGCTACACTGTGTACATATTTGCACAGGCGCTTTTCTCTGCTCTGGGTACCTGAGGCACGTAGTACTGGAGTACGTAGTACTGGCCGGTCTGGGATGAGGTGAAGGGCATGGGTGTCAGGAACATCATGATGGGCTGGCCGGACACGGGTCGAAAGGAAGCGCTGTTACTTGGAATGGCAGGCTGGGCTGTCTGCATCTGAGGGCTCTGGAAAAGCTGGGAGAGGAGAGGAGTGGAGAGTGAGGGTCACAGAGCAGCGTGGCGTATGCCGCAGCAGCCGGCTCAGACGCTCGGAGTGAAGACTTTAGTCAAGAGTTGAGTCGTGGACTCTACAGCAGTTGTACTGGGAATGTTGAGGAGATATATACATAAAAAAAAAAAAAAAGTTTAAAATTTTCAAGGGATTTTGAATGTCCTATTATGCTAGGCATGCAAGATACAAAAAGAAAACCTTTCAAGAGTCTGTTTCACATGCATGGCACTAATACAAGGGTGAATGAACTAGCATGAAAAATTAAACAATTACAATGATGGATGCAGCTAATTAGCCATGATTGCAGGAGAGGGGATATATATGTAAAAAACAACTAATCTTGAATGTAAATTTGTACCGATAACCTGAGTCTATCAAAGCCAATGCTGACAAAATATGACATGAGCTAGAATTCAGAATGTGACAAAACCCCCATCCCAGTTGGCTTTGATGCTCAGAATGGGAACATAGTGAGGGAATTCCTTCTACATGAGAAACAGTAAAATGAGCCTAAGAGGTGATTCTCACATACTGTCTCCCACCGAGCTGTTGCCATCTTAACATTTTCTGGACATAAAATCCTCCCTCCAGCAGTTATGCAGGCAGGCAGAAATGAACCTTTGTATGGGCTCCTGGGTAATGGAGCAGCCATACCATGTCCAAAACAGATTATTAAAAAGCACTGGAGTCCAAAGGAAATAAAGAGAAACAGACTAAAAAAGACTAAACATAAAAGACTAAACATAGGTGCTGGCATCCTCCGAACTGGGGAGCAGAGTGGCGCGCAGGTGCACCACTGAGCTACTGGAATGTCTTTCAATGCATTTTTTGAAGACTGCAAAATTACCTGAATGGATCTCAATCCTCCCTTGAATATTGAAGCAGGAACGAGAGAGAAGCTAGTGGAAGAACGCACTAATGGGTGTGGAGGGTCAGAGAGACTTCAACACGCTCACATACACTGGCACACACAATTTAAACAAATCTTTAAACAAATTTAAACCAAACCAAGTTTTGTTTTTTTTTAAATGACGGAATTGAACACTGTTGTTACAGTGGAATTGTGAGGTCAGAGGCAGAGCAAATGTGTTCCACTAACCTTCCTGGCCCTTTAAGTGCACTACTGCAGATAGACTGAAAACAAATTTCACCTAAATAAAATCACACTGTAACACTGAAAACATAAACACAGACAAGCACTGAATGAGTGGTAAAGGGCATTAAAGCCTAAGTATTACATGGAGATCACCGCTCACATTTTCAATTCTTTCCTTTGACAAAACAACTCACATCAACAGCCAAGGCACTGCACTGGCTTTCTAAAAGGAGATGGCAGATGGCACTATCAATTAGCTTCACTCAAAAATGGGAGAAAACAAGGAATGCGGCATGTTATGCGCTCGTGCACATAGTTCGGTCACACGTCTCTGCTATGGTCTTCCAACGTACACTGCCCTTGATATGAGGCAATATGGCCACCTACTGTAAGCTCAACCTTGGGTCACGATATCATGCAGAGCCTTCATAATACCCTATGCTTCTGTGCATGTGCTAGTCAGATTCAAGCTCAAATATCGTCTCTCTCAGCTAGCACAGCCCGGCCTCATCTGTCTACAAAACTTCCAAGAGGTCTCCGGTACACTAGACAAATGTTGCTGTTTTGTATTCACAGAGAACATTTATCCAAGTATGTGTACTATTCAAAAAGCTGGGATGCGGCTGGGAGACAGGAATCCATCTGCCTCTGAGATTGATGTGTGAGTTGGGGAGGGGAGTGCAGTGGCTAGAACACTAAACTTGGCGAGGTTTTACCACAGGCACACAGAGGAGCATGCAGCATACAGTGGGAGGTGCTGCGCTGCGGCGGCGGACATTAGCTGCTGGTGGGCAGGATGAGAGAGCAAACTGGGGGTGGAGGAGGGTGGGGGGAGCCAGGCAGAGACTGTGGGGGCAGGATGCGTGCAGACGCATGTCACATGCTGCAGGAATCTGGACCATGTTGCTGACAAGTTCATTGAATGTTTTGAAGCCAACTACAGCACATGCATGTCTGTGTTGTATCTGGGCTTGGTGGATTAGGGTCAAGGAAGACTTATTTTTAGCTGAAGATGTCTATCAATAGCAACACACTTAACTGCAGATAACCATATTTACTGCTAAACTTTGGCTGACATCTCAAGTGAGGCGCACTTCATACAGAATGAATACAAGAGTTAATTTATTGTCTTGTGCAGTTCAATATAACAAGCTCATGGTTCATTGCAGGTGGAGCCACCGTCCTTGTTGATTGAAAACCTTAAGAAGCAGAAGCAACAGTCCTATTCCAAGCTAGAGAAAAAAGGCACAGGACTCTCACACAGCAGACTCTGAAATGGAGGATCTCTCACATTAAGGTATGGCTATGCAGCCTTGAATTTTTATCTCCAGACATTCTTGTGTGGTTCCTAGATTTTTCCCACATTCCAGTCCTTTTCTCAAGTACACTTTAAATAGAAAATAAAGTAATTAATTGAAGGGAATAGCCGGTGCCATCTTTATTCTGAGCTCAATGTTGCATACAGACGAGGTATTGACCACAGAATGTCTAACAGTCTCAGGTGGGTTCAATATTTCTACATTTTCATCAAGTTACAAAACCATTTTTTTTTTAAAATTGTATCTTTAGGTGGTATCCTGGCCTCAATCCTGGACTTGCCACAGAGGCCATATTTGGTCATTCTCACTTCCTGCTTACTTCTGAAGCCTAATTTGGTCTTTTACAATTCCTGCCATCATATTATTACATTAATAATTTCATTTTATTACCTCACTTGAGTACACCTCTAGCTGGATATTGAACCACTTGGTTGTAATCCTAAATGAATCATGAATGACGCAATCAAAGGATCACTGCTTGAAGCCAAGCAAAAAAGTTAGATTTTTCACATTCACAGACATGAAGAACCAGCAGGACGAATCAAGACTCATGTGAACTGTGTGGGAAAGTAGACTTTTCACATACTGTAGAACAAAACCGCTTTGATGAAGTTGTAAGCAAAGAGCTATTAAGAACATAAGCCTGTGTAAATCCTGATAAGCAATTGTAGTTCAGAAGTGTTTGAATATGTGTATTGTTTGTTTGTATTTTCACAGGCCAAAAACAAGTACTGATTAGCAAGATTTACTACCTCCCAGTACACCATTTCTTTTTACTGCCTGAGTAGATGTTGATGGAAGTCAAAAGGCCAACAGAAGCAACAGCCATCTGGTGGTTGCTTCCAGACTACCAGATCAGCTTGATATTCTCTATTGCCTCTCTCTGGCAGAATACCCACCAGGTCATTCCACATTTGCATAGTTTTGGTGATGCTCTTTGCTTTGGCTTCAGTGTCACTTTGGTGGGCTTCTTTGGGTGGGATGATTCCCCCGCTGAGAGTGTGCGGGCTGTTGTGGAGAGAGGATGTGTCTCCAGAGTCACATCCAGACCCACATATGGCCAGCGCAACCAGAAAAGCACAGGTGAGGAAGGCAAGGCTTCTGAGAGCTACCAGCCAAGCAGGTGTGGACAGAAAAGAGGTGCTCTGTAGCAAAGAGAAAGGAAGCTGATTGCTTGGTATGTAAAAGGACAGAAACCTGGAAGCTGGTGTGGATAGTATGAAACCCACCAAAAATGAAAACAACAGCTTCATTTGGAAAGAAAACAAAACAAAAAAAACAAAAAAAACCCCACAAAATGCAGCAAGAGAGAACAGGTATTTGCTTATCTTAGATAAATCAATGTTTGAAATAATCAATGCTTTAAAAAGCATGGTAGCCAGGAACAAAAAAGTAACCAAAAGTATTCAAGTATCCATTTTTTTATATCAATTTTTATCTCTGACAAAGAAGATGTGGAGGGGAACCTGGGAGCCTGTTGGACAGGGTAATGAACTGGATTGCAGGCTCAAACACTGTATGCACTTATATGCACTTGAAGGACAGTGTTCACTACCAGTTCTGTGTACGCCTTTTTTTCTATCGTCACTTTGTATCAACTGGGAAGGAGCAACTGTCATTCACACCCAACAGGAATGCAGCTAGATGTGATCTTGAGAATTCTTGGCTATAGAATCGCCAAAAACTATCTTAAGCACTTTAGCACCATTCTAAGACAACCATTGACAATAATTACTCACCTTAATGAATTCTTTGTCTGCATCTTGGCTGCATCTGAGCTGGTGGTTGAAAAGCAGGGCCCGCAGCTGTCGGTTCTGGTGCTGGATGTCATACTGCTTAGCTGTCTGACAGGCCCGCACAACTCGTAGGTCTGTTCAAGGTGGCACTTGTACACCTCAATTTCCATCGTAATTGTCCTGTACAACCATTAAAAATTTGACAGAAGTTAAAAAACAGCAGAACGGTTTGTTACAACTGGAAAAAAATAAATAAGAAAATATTGTTTGTTGTTGTACATGAAAGTCAGAGAGCCATGAGGATAAGCCCTCTTGTCCAAAGTTCTGATCAGCAGTTATGACCTCCTAACACTGCAATCAAAATGCACGGGCAAAAGATGCATTACTGAAAAAACACTCTGCAGATCTGGATTTCATGTCACCACAGTCAAAGTTGAAGGCTTTGTTCGGTGAAAAGAAAACAAATATATCAAAGTTGGTGTTATACTCAGTAAGAACTCAGTACAGTAAGAAACTGCAAAATACTCAGAAAACTCTGTGCATGAGTCAGTGGCTCAATAGTCCAACTAAAATCAGCCAGGACCACAGTTTAGTTGGGTTAAACATGAGTCAACTAAATCCTTAGTCAGAGAATGATATTCTGTCTTTGCTGCTTACATGATCAGCTTCTTTCAAATAGCCATGTAAACTTAGTTATTTAGGAATAATATCAAACTACATGTGGGCCATCAGATCCTGTTTGCCCTTGAAGACCCACTCACAATCTTTGCCCAAGTCCAGCACTGGACATGCATTACCTTGCACAGTTTCACAGCTCTGGCACTGCAATCAACAATGCATACGTCTTAACTAAGAAGGCAACAGTTCAAATGGAAAACCTACTTCCTCTCTGGGAGTGAAGGAAGCCAGCTGCTTGATCTTCAGTGTCTGGTTGAGTCTTGGATGCATCAAGCACAGGGACACCAGCTGATACCCCATGGTTGAGGTGCTCCATATATTGTGCAAGGATCGGTTCGTTATAATCACCATTCTGCATTTTTTAACAGCAGCAACAGCATAAAATGGTTCAGGTAAGGGTGCATCATTGGAAGACTTTCACTAAAATATGTCCTCACCATGTCTCAAATACAGCAATACCTCTTAGAAGCCATTGTACTGCACACAGAATGGACAGTCTCAGCAGTTTCTGTGCTCATATGGAACCTCAGTGTTTTGATTACAGAACCAGCAATTCACAATGACATGAACTGGTTTCTTCCCATTGAATAGGGAGTTTATATATATATATATATATATATATATATATATATATATATATATATTAAAATTGTGAGCAAGGATCTTTCATTTTACAGACTAAAAATGAAAGTGACAAATAAATGTATGTGACAAATAAACCAAACTTGAAACTTTATATAAATAGCTTCATGTTAAATATAGTTTATCAGTCATTAAAAAAAACATTCTATTAATTAAGAATGTTTATGAAAGTTAATTTAAACTAACTAACAATAAATGAACAGTCGAATATTGTAGTTCAAACAGTCCGATAGCTGTAGTAATGGCTTAACTCATTTTGCTTATTTAGAGAGAACGATAAATTTGAAAACCCACAGGTTTGTGAATTTGGGTCTCTAAATCATACAAAAGTAGGTTTTCTATTGCTGAACAGTTAGCTAGCTAACAAACTACCAGCACCTAAACGATCAAAGTTGAAAGCTGAACAATGAAATGGTTCCACAAGGAATGGTTTATAGCCCCGAGTTTGACACTCGCTGACCTCAACTGTTAGCTAGCTAACTAGCGTATCGCTGTGATAAAGCGATACAATCTTTAGCAATGAGGACATGAATAAAGTATCCTTTACAATTTTCACAATATTGTGAAATTTAATTTGCTGGCATTGGAGGTTATTAAATATTCACAATATCAATAATAATTCCTTGGCTCACAGAATCAGACATTACATTTTTGCTGTTATGGCAGCTGTTATAAAGATCATATTTATACAAAACCCTGTTCAGTTAGTGCTAGTATTGAGGAACCATTGCATAACTAATAGCGGTACAGAGACAGAAACATCATGTGTTCAGATGAATAACTGGATGTGTGTGAGACAGTCTGTGAGAGGTTTGCATTTGTGTGTTGCATGACTATGAGTGGGAAAACCATATAAAGGTAAAAACATTACCTCTGCAACAAGGATCTCTTCTATTTGAAGGAAAGGTTTAAGTTAGACACAGTCTCAACAGAGTAAGTTAAATCTGTCTGTGTTAAGACCAGTTGACATATCAGTGGTTTATCACTGATTATGTCTGCCACTGAGATACCACAAATTAAGCTTTCCAGATTCCAAGACATACAGTTGTGCAGTGTGAGCCATACATCAATTTGAAAACTTCAAAAGTCACGTAATGTGTGCATGGCATAAGCGTATTAGCAGGTCCCGAAAACATTTGCTATCAGAAAGGATTTCATCATAGAAAAAAACTACAAATTCTAGACTTGAGAATGTGAGCATCAATCCCACTAACACTCACATACTAAAAGAGCACTCTACCACTTGACCTAGTTCTCCTAGAGTGGGACTTGTTTGCAGATCGGACAAAAGCTGAAGACACAGTGGAATGGCAATTCTCTAGGAGATCATACCAAATCCTGCATCCACCCTAAATATTTCATCTAGCTGTGAAGTCAAAAAAGCTTATTCCTGAAATGACAGGAATAGTTCTTGCAGATTCTGATATGCTATGCAAACACTATAAAATGTGAGCTATGTTAGATCTGGCAGCCATTGGCTCTAACTGTCTCTTTTTATTGAGTTAAGCAATGCTTACAGAATAACTTTCTATGGCTTCAAATACTTCCAAGAATTAAACCTTGCAGAGTTCTGTAGCTAGACACATTGTCTCTGTAGGTTTGACATGTTCATTTGACAAACTAGCTAAAATAGCATCTTTTGGTTTGAATAAATTGCCCCTTAGACCCAGACAAAAAATTGCTCAAAATCTTTCTGCTTATTCATGCAGCAATGACACAGATTTCCAAAGAAAGAGGACGTATGGTTAAAGCTAGAAAAAAATGCCTACTCTGTGCTCAGGCAGAAAATCTGATATTTTAAATATGTCCCTAAAAGGTTTATATTCCTTGGCTCACAGAATCAGACATTACATTTTTGTTGTTATGGCAGATTTCATGGTGTAATAGACAGCACTATGTAACTCACAGCAATAAAGCTCAGTGGACTTTGCAATTGATGATTTCGTCACTGTGTACAACTGCACTGAATTGCTCTTTAACAAAAGCTTCTCCACATTTGCTTTTGAAGTTTAATTCAAAAGTTGGCTGCAGAATAACCATTTGTCAGAGGGAACAATAAGTGTCAACTTTCACCTATGCTCGGTCGAAAAAGTGGCCGTAATCTTGTTGACACCAAGTCTACAATTTCATGGAAAGGTTCCCTTCAGTGCTGCACCAAAAACTGCGAAATGAACGGAGAAAGGCCGATTAGCTCAGTTGGTCAGAGCGTGGTGCTAATAACGCCAAGGTCATGGTTTCGATCCCCATATGGGCCATGTGGGTTTTGTTTGATGAATGACCCCTTGTCAACAAACCACCTGTTTGAACTTGTGTTGCTTATGACATTGCTTGTAAATCACAATCTGCTAAGACATGTTCCAAGTACATGAGAGTGTGTTCTTGATTACAAAACTTTACCCATGGATTTGTGCTTGTTTACAAATCTTGGACAATGCAGAGAAAAGTATGAAATCAGAGGGACTCTGGCATTAGTGTAAGGCTCTCGATCGCTGTGTGAATAGGTCAAAGAAGCAATTCCAGAGGCATGCAGACAACCTGCATCCTCCCCATCAAATTATAGCCAGTTAGGTGTCTGGAAGTGCCAGGGAGTTCAAATCCTTTAGTCTGAAATGTGTTGGGATATGATTATGCCTGCCACTGAGGTCTGACAGCTCCACAGTTGCCTTGTGAAAAGAATACAGTATAGACCGGCACCCACATACATTACTGTACACATCAGAGATCAGCGCAGGAATATCAGTTTGTAAACCCGCCAAATCTGCCCCCACAGGCTCCCTGAGTTCTACTAATCGCTCCAACACCTTGTTTCAACCTCAGTTTCTTTTTTTTTTTGAAGCGCATGAGGCAGCTTCAGCTATTTCCACAGGCAATCATATTAGATGTGCCATCAGTAACCAGACATGTGACTTTATTTTATTCCCCATTCTTCCATAAGAGAGGATTTCACACAGGCCAAATTTTCAGCCGTATGCGCCTGCAGGAATTTCACAACACCAAGTAGTGTAGACTTCAGAAATGTGTTGTCATCTACAAAATGGCAGGTCACAGCCAAGAAGGCATCCACATTAAGAGATGTCCACATATCTGCTGACAAACTCATTGCAGGAATTTTCTGGACCTCAGCTTTGGCCTTCTCTTTCTCTTATTGACATTTGGCCTCAACCATGGCCTTTACAGTCTAAAGGGAAGGAAGAAAATAATTATATATATTTTTAATACTACTCTCATAATGTATCCATGTCACCACACATACCTTCCTAGTTAGGAGAATATAAGTTGAATCCAATTTTGCTACCAAGTCCCTGAAGCTTTTATCCTCAACTATGCTAAATGGCTGTGTGTCTCTAACTATCATGGGGACCAAAGCCTCATCTAGCTCTTCCTTTCTGGTCACTGCTTTGTAAAGATTAGATTATACTTTGTCACCAAAAAATATAGTACTCACCAATGAAATTCACTTTATAATCCAATCCAAACTGCAAATATATATATATATATATATATGTATATACAGTATATACACATTTTATATACATGTGCATAATAACGTTAACACCTTGTGACAACTGATAAATAAGCCAAATGACATTGGCAAGGGTGACAGTAGGAAAAACTCACTGGAATGGTGGAAGGGACTTGGAAGGTGTCAGACTCAAAAGGGAACTCATCCTCCTTCGGTTAACCCTGGATAAACCTGGCCAGAGATGAGTTGGGTAGAGGATGGCTGACAAATTGTAAGCATGAAAGATACACTACAGCATTCCTACACAAAGACATCATAGGAGATAGAAACAGAGCACAGTTCACCTGAATAGAACACCTGGGTAGAAATACAGTAACTCATTATTATAACAGTACAAAGAAATGAAATGTGGATCATCCAGGTGAGGTTCATCTGCTAATCTGCACATAAATATTGTTTGTGACAGTGCAGAATGTTGCAGGTAAATGGAGGGCAAGGTGCTGTCATTTTAAGCATTTTAAGGCAGGTCCAGGAAGGAGAAACCCCAGCAGGTAGGAAGAGTTAGTGGGGAGCACAGATAGCGCAGCACTCCAGAATCATGTACTGGAGCATGGTGTGTCCACTGGGGGGAGGTGGGGTGGTTGGAAGAGCATAAAAGACTGTTGTTACTGCAAAGATTCATTTAGACCTTTCATTTGGACTGTTATTCTTTTTGTAGGGGGCGGGGGGGCATGTATTTAATGAAATAATAACGAAAAATTAATAGATTAATTCATACCAACTCAAATTTGCTGGTAAAGAAATAATTTGTAAGGTAAAAGTTATTTTAAGAGTGATGTTAAGGAATTTTTTAAAATGTTAATTATAATTTCATTAGAATAATTCTAACATCTACGGGATGATCTGAGGGTTAAAGAAAAAAGAGGTGGACCTTATGGGCAATAATGCAAAAGTCATTATTGTAGTACAAGACCCTTTGTTCTAGCTAAGTGATCTGCTGCATCTCAGTTTGAGTCATGTAGAATTCTAAAGACAGAAAGTCTTTATTCTGGCATAAAATAAAACTGAAGGGGGAAACATACTTTGAGTTAGTACCAGTAGTTATTGATTGTACACAAAGTCCAGTATGCATCCAAATGTAATCAAGAGATATCTGTTGGTAGCTGAACATCTCCAACTCGTACAATGCAATGTTTCTTCTTTGTGTCAAATGAACTTAACAATTCAAACATCCATAACTGGCCGTGTTTCTTGCCAACATACTGGTGTTTGGACTTATGGGATTACATGTCTGTTGCCTTCAATAGCTTAGTTGGTAGAGTGGAGGACTGTAGAATTTAAAACTGTTATCCTTAGTCTGTCAGTTAAAATCTGACTCAAAGGAAGTTTGTTTTTTCACATACAAGCTTCTTTTTTAAGTGAGCAAAAAGAGCGTCCCCTGACCAGGAATCAAGCCCAAGTCGCAGTGGTGAAAGTGTTGAATCCTAGCCACTCACCAACCAGCAATAAAGCTCAGATGCTTCTGACAAACATTTGTCAAATTCTGTATTCCTAGTATACTGACGATGTTTGTATGCATACTAGACTTGGTATGCATGAGCATTAGGAGGTCATAAAGAGAGGTATTCATATTTCTTTTTAATCCACATAAAAATTAAGTTTGAAAGAGAATCCTAGCCACTAGCTCACCAGGGATAAAGGTGACAGTTTCCTCTGACATGAACATGACCTACATTCATTGGTAACATTTTGAACGAAACCAGGCAAAAGTATTTAGTCACTAGCTGAAATAGCTCAGCTGGGTGAGTGTTAGATTGAATATCAAAAGACTCCTAGTTCAGTCCTGGGTTTTGGTAGCTGTGCAAGACCAAGCTCCTTATCAAATTGTCCTCTTTTTAAGAATATTTCATAAACTTTTACATTCCTTTCTAAAAACGAATAAGACATTATTGTTTTTACGCTACTGTTAGAAGTCATAGTGTAATAGTGCTCTAGACTTTGAATTCAGTGATCCTACTTAAACTTTAGTGGAATTTGCACTTCCTTATGATATGTTTCCTCACTGCACAGAGAGCCATTTGAACATTGGCTTCTGTATAAACCCTTTTGAAATGTTTTTCATTAGTTGTCTACTGGCCAAACAACTGGACAAAGGAAGGGTAGGCGTCAGCTTGCATGTATGCTTCTGTTGGTATCCTGGTTCACACACTCCCTGTGTTTTCATGGAATGGGGCCTACCTCAGCTTCCTTTGGCTCATGGATGGGCTTTGTCCTACCAAAAAAGGTGATGCAAATAAGTCATCTGCTTACTAAAGTTCTTGAAAATCACACTCTGCGAAGAGGCATTGCATAATGCAAAAAAACCTTCAGAAACAATACACTCTAATGACAGCAACCAACATACTTAATACAGGAGTGACCTCAGGGGTGACCTCATCCAAAGGCCACAACAGGAACAACAGGCTTAAGAAGGGACACATGAAATGACCTCAAAACACAAAAGTGAGCAGGTAAGATGAGTTGATATGTGACTTCATTAATGTGCTTGGTAATTTCATATGGACCGATATACTTGGGACCTAACCTGCGACATGACCCCGGCTTGCGGAAGTCCTGTGTAGAGAGCCACACTCTGTCACCAGGTTGGTATATCGGGTTCTCCCCTCTGTGCCTGTCCGCAATTTCCTTATACATTCAGAGAGCTCATACAATACACTGATCTGTTTCCTCCCATACCCTTTCGCTCCGCTGCATCCACTCATCCACAGCGGGGAAACCAGCTGATATGGAAGTCCATGGGACATTTAAGGTTGATAACCTAAAATACAATAAAAAGGAGTCAAGCCAGTGGATGAACTAGTAAGTGAATTTTGGGCCATTTCTGCCAATAAGAGGAACTTGGACCGGTCTGATGGATTGTTCATATAAAAACAATGTAGGAATTGGCCATTTGACTGTGGATGTAAAACTAATAGCTACCCCGATGTGTTCAATATAGGAAGCCCAAACTCGAGATGTGAATTGACGTCCCCAATATGATATTATGTCCTCTGGGATGCCAAATATACGGAACACCTGGTTAAACAAGGCTTCCACAGTTTGGCAGGCTGTAGGCATACTCGGAAACACAATGAACCACACACCCCTGGAGAATCCATCAACTACAGTGAGGACAGAGAGGTCAGTAACGCAATCTAAGGTGATGTGAGACCAAGGACTTTCTGGTACGGGAAGAAGCATGAGCTTTCCTGTGGGTAGGGTCTTAGGCATCTTGCTTTGACTGCAAATTGAACATGAAGAAACATACTTATAAATATCGCTTGTCATAGCCCTGAACCAGCGAAGAATGAGCCCACTTCAACAGATGGTCACAGCACAAGGTAGGTAATGTTTTCCCGACAGACATTCCATTGGGATGACTGTGTCTTGTATGGCTTGTTTATTCCATCATCTATTTTATATACACTTGTCTATTTAATCATCTATTGTAACTTGGACTTGTCGTATCGTTGTGAAAGTACAGCTCCTACCACGATGTTAGCAGCATCAGCTTCCACGACAAATGGAATGGAAGGATCAGGATGTCGACGTATGCTAGCCGTGGTAAAAGCTTCTTTCAGTTTCCTGAAAGCTTGATCAGCCTCCTGATTCCAAAGTAGCTTGGTCATTGCTCCTTTCAGGAGGGCTGTGAAAGGAGCTGCAATGCTGCTAAAATTCCATATGAAGCATCGGTAAAAGTTTGCAAATCCCAAGAATCTCTGGAGTTTTTTAACTATAATAGTAATGGGCCACTGGAAGATGGCTTTGATCTTCTTATCATCCGTAGTGATTTCACCATGGCTGATCACGTATCCTAGAAAAGTTATAGTTGGAAGGTGGAACTCACATTTCTTTCCCTTTACAAACTCAATAAACTTTTACTCTTTACTACTCAATGCATAAAGCTGTCTGTGTTTGATGTGCTCTCATTTTCCCACCACATCCATTTAGCAGTACTTCTGAATAACCGAAATGGCTTAAAACAGCTGAGGGGATGTTTGAAACTGAGTGATAAGATGTTCAGCAATTTATATATCATAATACAAGTAAATTAAATTGGGCTGAACTGGACAATAGTACCTGGCATGAAAAGTATGTCGTAGAGAGAGTAACAAAAAACTCAACCTCTCACCTCGCGCTCTGAGATGTCTCCGTCACTGTCTGTAGTGTCCTCTAGGATACTGCTGCCCTCACTAAAGTGTGTCACCCTGACCGGGTCAAACATCTCTTGAACATAATAACTACACAATGGAAAATCAGCTTCAAGTGCTGCACTGAGCAAGAGTGCACTGTAAATGGCCAGATATAAATGGCAATGTCAGTAGTAAATTTATATATGCAGTCATGGAACAGGACCTAGCTGTAGAGCACAGCTTTAAGGTGCATATTATGATGTGCTCTTACCAATCATCCTCCTGGCTGTGTCTTGCTCTTTTGGCCAAATGTTTCTCTTCCAAAGCAGACAGACCAGACTTGCTGCATATTACTCCGTGCACTATAAATAAACCACATGTATAATGCCTTGTAAACAATGCAACAAGGGAAATTTGAATTGTGACTACTCTGTTAAAGGGGCGGATAAGGCAACCCACCCAAACCCCCCCAAAGCTGTTCTGTTATCTCTAATTGCTATGCAATAGTCCTGTGATTTACTCAAAGGCTGGAGAAGTTTCACCTTTCTCTACTTGAATCCTGAAGGCTGTTCGGTTCTGTCGCCCACAATCCATCCTGTGTAATTAAACATTCACATCATAACTCGACCCCGTGCAATAGGGCAAACTCATTCAGATGGGGGAAAGGATTACAGCTTACCTGTACTGCTGCCGCAACTGCGACCATTCCAACAACATTCACATACATTCCAGCAACATCCTATTATAGGACACAGTGGGCTTAAGTACACCCATTTAATAGCATGTTGGACCTTCTTTGGCCTCCAGAACTGCAGCAATTCTTTCTGGCATAGTTTCCACTATGTGCTGAAAATACTCTGCACGAATCTTGGTCCAATCTTCATAGGATATTTTCTCTCAAATTACATGGAGGGAATGACATGTTCTAAACTGCCTGTTATACTCTTACAGCCGCTTTGAAATACAAAGAAAACATATTTATCTTCCACTCCACTCAAGGATGGCCACACTTGGAATTTCCCTTGGCACATTTAAAACATTGTATGAGCCAGATAGCTTCTGTTTTCAACCTTCCAATGCTCTGAGTATTAGTGTTCCATGCATATGAGATGCTTCAACACGTCCATGCATGTTGTAAAGAAACAGAGTGTAAGCAGTATTAATGAAAGTGCATCTCTACCTCAAACTCACCAGTGTAACAATTACAGTTTGTGAAATCTAATTTTAAATGGCGATCAGCCTTCTTAACAAATCTCCAATAACAAATAAGCAGAACTCACCTTGTTAAGTGTTTGTGTTTGTTCGTGTGTGTGTGTGTGTGTGTGTGTGTGTGTGTGTGTGTGTGTGTGTGTGTGTGTGTGTGTGTGTGTGTGTGTGTAGTTTTAAGCATAGCAAGGCACTTCAGGGTTGCCAGGTGGAGCCTTCCTGAAGACCCTGATACTGAAACAGCATTAAAAGCTGCAATGGCACTGTAGTTGTATTTATCTGCACTAATACAGCTTTGAACTATTGCACTCTTACATACAGTAAGTTTCTGTGTACCGGTGTACATTTCTGTGTACCTTTAGTAAATAAAGGGATTCTATTCTAATATTACAAGTGCTAGAAGTGCTGAAACTCCAAACAGTGAAGAAACCAGTGGAGCTTAATGACTGGTCAGATGAAGAGAGTGAAGTGAGGAGTTTCCTTCAGTGTCTGCCATGTCCCAGCTGAGGTGAGTGTGAAGCTTTTATTAGTACTATAGCAGTTGTGCTTAACTTTGAAACTGATGGTGTCACAGCCATTTGTGGCTGAGAGTCTAGAAGAGCATAATTGGCTGTACTCTTAGGGAGAGAGGGAGTGGCATACGCTCTCTCCCCTGTCAATTACAGAGACACCGTGCAATCAAGGGCGTCTATAAGTTCACGCGTCAGAAGGGGGAGGAAAAGACTATTTTCTGAGTACTTAGAATAACATTCCGTATTTTTTGGAGAAAGTTTTCTAGAGTGTTTTCATGTAGAGAGAGAAATGAGTGGCTAAAATGTCAGAAACATTAAGGAGACAAATAGGGAATACTATAACAGCTCTTTCCATGTGTTAGTGACACCAGCGTTCCCTCTTTTCCCAGATGGTAAAAAAGAGCCCTGACTCTTGCAAACTTCATTTTTTTGTAGAACAAAGAGAAAGATAAATAACTCGCTTTATGGCCTTTTTCCACTCATGCATACCAAGTCCACTATGCATCTAAACATTGTCAGAATAGTAGGAGTGCAGACTTTGAAAAATGATCTTGTCATGTAAACTCAGTAGCTTTGTCCCTGGTTGTCTAGTGGTTAGGATTCGGCGTGTTCACCCCCGCGGCCCCGGTTCGATTCCTGGTCAGGGAAAAACCTCTTTTTATGCTCATATAAAATGACAGATTCTGCATTAAAACATAAAGTTTGTGTGAGTTGGAGTTGAGCCGACAGCCTAAGGATGACAGTTTTAACTTCTACTCTACCAACTGAGTTATTGAAAGTGACACGCAAGTAATCCCACATGTCCAAACACCAGTATGTTGGCAAGAAACACAGCCAGTTTTGGATGTTTCAATTGTTAAGTTCATTTGACACAAAGAAGAAAGATCGCATTGTATAAGTTGTTCAGCTACAAACAGATATATCTTTTGATGACATTTGGAATCATACTGGACTTTGTGTACATGAATGGAGAAAGGCCATAAATGGTTAGAATAACATTCAGTGCTTTTGGAGAAACGTTTCGAGAGTTTTGTCATGTAGATGTTATGTAGGCTAGATTTGTGCTCTCAAGCTGCGATGGTGGTTTTCTCATGGCTTCTAAAAGAAGAGGCTGTGGTCAGGGTGGAGTGAGTCTTTGATAACCAAGATTGTTGTTGTTTTGGCCTTCGAATAGACAATGGCATTACCCAGTGTCAGGTCTTTCTCAGTAAACTGCAGAGAATGATATAGAGGGCAAGAAATGGTCAAGCACAATTTTATTTGGTGTGTGTCTGTAAAAAACACTACAGCTCTCTGATACATTTTTGGTTCAAGATTTAATCATCATGCAAATGATTGTGATTAATGCTTTGTCTGTTTAATTCAAATATTATACTATAAACCTAATATTTTAATAGGGTTGGCAACTTTCTAGATCCGATTACTACATGTGTGTGAAGTACAGGTGCTGTAGCTATACGGTATACAATTGTCCACAGTAGCCTAATTATAATATATACAACCAAAAATGCATCTAAAATAAACACCAGAAACCTGGACTAAGGGTAATGTACATAAGTACATTAAATCTAGGTAGGACTGCTCAATAGGTAGGATAACAGCAGAACAATTGTCCCGCCGTATAAGCAAAATGAGAGCCTGCTAAGGCCGCCAAGAGGGTGCCAAAGACCATGTATTTATTTCTATTTGTTTTTTACCTATGTTATGTCAGTGGCAGCTCAGATTTCTGCATAGGGCCCCAAACAGGCTTGGGCCAGCCCTGGTATCACAGTGTCGTGCACTGGAAAACCATCAAGCCTGTTGACTATGCTACCAGTGTTGTTCATGTAACTGTGCAAATAAACTGCAAACACAATTACTTTTAGAAGTATCATCCAGTTTCTTTTCACAATTGCCAAAATGTAATGAATCACAGCCAGTGTTCTAAAACAGACCTGGAATGTATTCCTGGCTGATGTGCCCTGTTCCTGGTTACAAAAAATAAAAAATAAAAAA
The DNA here is from genome assembly GCF_041902795.1 of Electrophorus electricus. Taxonomy (NCBI): domain Eukaryota; kingdom Metazoa; phylum Chordata; class Actinopteri; order Gymnotiformes; family Gymnotidae; genus Electrophorus; species Electrophorus electricus. Next base: position 21,267 of record NW_027658422.1, read on the forward strand.
AAAATAAAAAAAATTGGTGGATGAATTTTCAATGAAAGTGCTTCACTCAGCAGCCATTAATTATTCTTATATCCAGTATGAATAAATTGAAATTCCTATCCTTGTATCAGGTGCAGCAATTATGTGTAACAATTGTGAAGCAAAAAAGCAAAAGCAAAATTGTAATATAACAATATAGGTAATATAGAACTTGATCTAATGATATTAATTAGGCTATGCAAATAAAACAACTACTTCGGTAGCACATCATTCATGCCTGTTGAATAGGCAGTTTTCTGCTTTGCAGATACTTGAAATTTTTTACTAATCTTTCCCCAAATCCAGTAGGAGCTGCCTTTTACATTAACATGCCAGGATACACACTCACTGGATGTTTAATCTTTCTAGTGGTTAAGCTATATTCTTATAGTCAAGAAAAATATTTAGAAAAAAAATAATAGAAAATAAAGATGCAGACTTCAGAATTAGTTAAAGAGAATAGCTGAGAGAATAGAATAAATTATCCGTTACTACCCCTGTCTTTTATCATCCCTCCATCCCTCCATCCCATGCCATCTTCCTCTATTATTTGCTTGTCTATTTTGTTCTGGTATCTCCTTATCTCTTTTTAAAAAAAACATTGGCCAAAAGACTAACGAAAACACTGACATACTTAAGACCTTTAATATTTTTTTAAAATATAACATTAAAAGGAGAATGTTACTTATTTCACCCTGACTGTCCACTTATATATCTGTTTTGAGTATGATTTTCCTTGTTCAAGTGAAAACAGTAACAAATGTAGCATGTCACAAATATATACATGACTATGTATGAAAAATGAAAGACATGTTGTGAATGTTAATGCTTAGAAGATTACAAGTGGCTAAGACATACCTTGTTATAGGCTGTGCTTACTGATGTACACCAGGTGGACATAGTGTCAAAGCAGAGGGTCTGATGGAGCAGGTGGAACATCAACATTTAAAACAAAAATGAACTGCTTGTATTTAGTGAACTAAATAAAGCATAAGCGTCCTATGCATGGCATACAGATCCCTATAAGCTTTGATAAAATCCATCCTCATGTAAAAGATGTATTGTCCCAATCATAGTAAGTGAAAACTATGACATAAAAAACTTTGCTTACCTAATATAAGCAGGCAATTATCTTTTAATTTGACCTACCCCAGTAAATCACGGTACCTAACTTGATGAATAACAGGAATAATCACAAACTTCTAATGAAGCAAAGTAATATATAATTACAATTATAAAGGACTAATTTGGTTTGTCTCCCCCAAAGCCATTAGAATGTTCTTTATATAACAGGTGAAAACGACCTACACCAATGTGATATACAAACCAATCCTGCTTTTATTACACAGAAGAGCTGAGCAATTATGGGGAGGCACCCTAAAAAGTTGAGGGTGGAATTACCTGTCAATAAACAAAGTACAGAATAGAAAAGCAAAACTATTCTGTTGCATCATCTTTGAAATGACTCTGCAAGGAAAATGTTGATATGAATAAATGCTTGCATTCCTTTCTGATACAAGTCAAAAAATATCTTTAAAGTGGCTCAAACATGAGAACTATGTGCATTCCTTCACAAACATATACAAATCAATGAAAAAATCTCCCCTAATATGTTTATATACACAAGTGTCTGTGGGAGCCCCAAAGCTATATTATGCATTCAAATAACAAAATATATATCACAGTCCCTACAAAAAATGAAAGTAAAAAAGCAAACAAACAACAAAAAGGGGAAAATCATAAATGAAAATATCCCAAAAATAATTTACTAATGTCATGTTTGTAAGCAGCCCTGCTTTCCTGCTTCCTAAAATGGTGACTTATTTTAGGTACTCAGGCCACTGGAAACAAAAATATACACAGCAGTTCTTCCACACATTTAGAGGAACCTGATTTTTTTGTTAGATAAATATGTGTCGGTTATGACCGTTAAAAAGACCTGAACAAAAAAAATGTTTGGATTTTTATTCGCTGTCACCTTTCATCACGGGCAACATAAAAATTCACACTACTGCAATATCGCTAACATGTTACTGGCATGCGAATAAGACACCTGAGCACAGAGAGAAACCCAGTGTTATGACTACAGTTGACATTGGAACTAGCTAGATAGCTCATATTAAGACACTTCTTTGGAGAACACGTGCTAAAGTGTTTTCCCCACAATCTATATGCATAATTTATTTGCCAACTGTGACCAGAGAGAGAACATACCTTACTCAGCCTAGGACATGCATGGATTTTGATGAGGACTGCATATGCCTGGGATCAATTCAAACACGTCATGACGATGATATAAAACCTGATGAAACAAGCTTGACAAGCAGCAGTTCCGTTTTTCCGTGAAAGTATCAAGCACAGATGAAGACGCTTCTATGGTTATCTCGGTTTTATAAATATTAGCCTATAGAGTTGGGCTTAGTACGTGAATAAAAGATGGAATTAAACATGCATAAATTACGGTGTCCTGGAAAACCCATCGTGCTGCAAATACACAAAGCATATTCATCAAAGTGGTAACACACTTTAGAAATGCGGTGCAAATTTAGAAAACGCATACAACTTCAGGAACAAATCCTGTCACAACACAACGGAAGTGCAGTTTCCGGAGGACACGGAAAGGGGCGGACTTCTATGAGATTAGCGTGAAGTCTATTGGAAGTAGTGACAACTGAGTAAAAAGGGTTGTTGTTTTTTCCAGTTACCACGGTGTTATCAAGGGTAGGTATGTGATACAGAATGGAAGACTGACCTATTCATGCTCTGCATTCTTGCATATTTATTTATTCATAAGGCAGCCTTAAAAACATGGGATGGAAATCCCATTTAACACAATATGCACTGTTTTACAGTCAGAGTGAAATAAGTAACATTCTCCATTTAATATATATATTTTAAATGTTAAAATTCTTAACTATGTCAGTTAAGCTGCCAAAAATGCCCCTTTTGAAATTTGTATTTCTAATGTCACAAGAACACTTTATTGACCTATCTCTGCCTATTCAGCCTATAGAGGTTTAGCACACCCACTTAAATTGCCTTTCTCAGGCAATTCAGCTCTGAGTCAGTTTTGAATGAAGCACAATACAGGGCAGCCAATCATAAAGGAGCTCATTTATCTTACATCCGTCTTAAAGGTGCAGTAGCAACAGGTGCCTGTTGAATTCCAAGCGATATATTTATAGAGGTTGGAAATTGGTTGTGTAAAAAAAAAAAAAACCAGGCTGAAAACGAGTCGTTTCCGCTCTGTGAATTGGGAGAAAGGGACAGTGTGTGGAAGCCCAACCCCAGTCATATAGGTTTGCTTCTAACAGTACCATTACCATCACCCACTCTGTTGCACTAGTTTACAATTATAAAGGACTAATTTGGTTCGTTTCCCCCAAAGCCATTAGAATGTTCTTTATATAACAGGTGAAAACGACCTACACCAATGTGATATACAAACCAATCCTGCTTTTATTACACAGAAGAGCTGAGCAATTATGGGGAGGCACCCTAAAACGTTGAGGGTTGAATTACCTGTCAATAAACAAAGTACAGAATAGAAAAGCAAAACTATTCTGTTGCATCGTCTTTGAATTGATTCTGCAAGGAAAATGTTAATATGAATAAATGTTTGCATTCCTTTTTGATACAAGTCAAAAAAAATCTTTAAAGTGGCTCAAACATAAGAACTATGTGCATTCCTTCACAAACATATACAAACCAATGAAAAAATCTCCCCTAATATGTTTATATACACAAGTGTCTGTGGGAGCCCCAAAGCTATATTATGCATTCAAATAACAAAATATATATCACAGTCCCTACAAAAAATGAAAGTAAAAAAGCAAACAAACAACAAAAAGGGGAAAATCATAAATGAAAATATCCCAAAAATAATTTACTAATGTCATGTTTGTAAGCAGCCGTGCTTTCCTGCTTCCTAAAATGGTGATATTTTAGGTACTCAGGCCACTGGAAACAAAAATATACACAGCAGTTCTTCCACACATTTAGAGGAACCTGATTTTTTTTGTTAGATAAATATGTGTCGGTTATGACCGTTAAAAAGACCTGAACCAAAAAAAAGTTTGGATTTTTGTTCGCTGTCACCTTTCATCACGGGCAACATAAAAATTCACACTACTGCAATATCGCTAACATGTTACTGGCATGCGAATAAGACACCTGAGCACAGAGAGTAACCCAGTGTTATGATTACAGATGACATTGGAACTAGCTAGATAGCTCATATTAAGACACTTCTTTGGAGAACACGTGCTAAAGTGTTTTCCCCACAATCTATATGCATAATTTATTTGCCAACTGTGACCAGAGAGAGAACATACCTTACTCACAGCCTAGGACATGAATGGATTTTGATGAGGACTGCGTATGCCTGGGATCAATTCAAACACGTCATGACGATGATATAAAACCTGATGAAACAAGCTTGACAAGCAGCAGTTCCATTTTTCCGTGAAAGTATCAAGCACAGATGAAGACGCTTCTATGGTTATCTCGGTTTTATAAATATTAGCCTATAGAGTTGGGCTTAGTACGTGAATAAAAGATGGAATTAAACATGCATAAATTACGGTGTCCTGGAAAACCCATCATGCTGCAAATACACAAAGCATATTCATCAAAGTGGTAACACACTTTAGAAATGCAGTGCAAATTTAGAAAACGCATACAACTTCAGGAATAAATCCTGTCACAACACAACGGAAGTGCTGTTTCCGGAGGACACGGAAAGGGGTGGACTTCTATGAGATTAGCGTGAAGTCTATTCGAAGTAGTGACAACTGAGTAAAAAGGGTTGGTTTTTTTTCCATTTACCACGGTGTTATCAAGGGTAGGTATGTGATACAGAATGGAAGACTGACCTATTCATGCTCTGCATTCTTACATATTTATTTATACATAAGGCAGCCTTAAAAACATGGGATGGAAATCCCATTTAACACAATATGCACTGTTTTACAGTCAGAGTGAAATAAGTAACACTCTCCATTTAATATATATATTTTAAATGTTAAAATTCTTAACTATGTCAGTTAAGCTGCCAAAAATGGCCCTTTTGAAATTTGTATTTCTAATGTCACAAGAACACTTTATTTACCTATCTCTGCCTATTCAGCCTATAGAGGTTTAGCACACCCAATTAAATTGCCTTTCTCAGGCAATTCAGCTCTGAGTCAGTTTTGAATGAAGCACAATACAGGGCAGCCAATCATAAAGGAGCTCATTTATCTTACATCCGTCTTAAAGGTGCAGTAGCAACAGGTGCCTGTTGAATTCCAAGCGATATATATATAGAGGTTGGAAATTGGTTGTGTAAAAAAAAAAAAAAACCAGGCTGAAAACGAGTCGTTTCCGCTCTGTGAATTGGGAGAAAGGGACAGTGTGTGGAAGCCCAACCCCAGTCATATAGGTTTGCTTCTAACAGTACCATTACCATCACCCACTCTGGTGCACTAGTTTGAGTGTATTAGAACTAGTAGCAATGCTGAAGCATTACATGTATCTATAACAAATATTCTGACCATGATGAAGTGATAGGTTTGTTAAGGCAAACTGTGTATGCAATACATGTTGCTTAGGTCACTTGCTCTAATTGTACACAACTCTAAAGCTACACAACTGTACATTAGTTAAAGTCTACACAGTGTCAGTCATGTGAAGTACAACTGAAAGTTCCCCTGTTGTATTCTTCCAACATTCAAGTTCTTCGTAAGTGGGGGCAAAATAATATGACCTTCAGATCAAAGAACATTTTAAACAAATGGACTCTCTTATCAGTGGAGGATGCACTTGCTCAAACCTTTCCTTTAGATTCCTTTTGTACACACTACAGACTGTGACCTCGAGATGCTTGAATGAATGTTGAACATTCACACTTGTGTAGGAGTGCCGACTGTCAGCTAATGCATCATGATGAGCCTTTCCTTTTTGAGTTACTTATTGAGATCATTCTCATAGCGAGTTCATTACACCTTGTGTACTCGATGTAGTGCGGTGAGCAGTTTCAATCTTAGTTACAATCTTAGTTATCAAAGACTCACTACACCGACCAAAGCCTCTTCTCTTAGACAACATGACAAAACCATCGCAGCTTGAGAGCAAAAATCGAGCCTCGTAAGAGGTGTTATGTTCCATAGGCAGATTGACATCTTAATGCGATACACATGAACTCAATTTTCTTTGCATACATGTACATTGCACTTGTAATGTTTCTGATATTGCTTCTATCCTGAATAGCTCAGTCAGTAGAGCATCAGACTTTTAATCTGAGGTCCCTGTTCAAGTGAAAATATTGTTCTTTGCCACTAAAGTGTGCTTGAGAAGTTTCTTGAAATACCTCTAGATCAAGCTCAGTCAAGGGACAGGACCCTGTTGCCTTGAGCCTTGCCGATTAAACTGACATTTCACATCCGTTTCCCCCAGCTGTGATGCTGTGCATTGGCTGTCATCCCAGGTTAGGCTAGCTAGTTCTGCTGGCAAGCTTGAAATATCAAAATCCTTCCTACTTTAAAAAAAATCAACACTTCTGAGCCTATCATTTTTGAGTTAATTACTGAGATCATTCTCACAGCAAGTTCATTACACCTTGTTCACTTATTGTAGTTCAGTGAGCAATTTCTATATTGGATGAGAGAAGGAGCAGACTTGTTCAAGTCACAGAATCCATTTACACTTAAAAAACAGGAGCTTGTCAGTGGAGGGTGTACTTGCTCACACCTTTCTTTTCGATTCCTGTTGCATAAGGGAATAAGGGACAAGGTAAGTCATTTTGGAACAAACCTGTGAGGCAACTGTCTTTGAGGCAAAGTGTCTGTATCCAGGGAAGAACATGTGCATGTTCAAGTGCTTGCCCTGTACTTCATTCTCTGAAGTTTACTGAGAAAGACCTGACAGCAGTTGAACACCTTTGGTTGTTGTCTGCTACCTTGTCTCTGTCTCTCTGTGTTCGCATGATAGGCACCACTGCATGCCATGCACCAGGCCTCCTTTCTTGTGAGGCTGTCCCTCATGACATCTATGGAGTGCATAATTGAAGACTAAGTAAAAGGATTCCCTTAAGATCTGAATACCTTTGGTTGTTGTCGTACATCGTCTCTGGCTCTCTCTGTGTTAAATGCAGTCTGCTCAGGTCATGGTGTTGACAGCTTCTAGTATTTTCACTAGATCCAAAGCAGTGTCAAACCTGTTTTTACATTTAAATGTTTTCACTTGGTTTTACATTTTAATGTTAACAATATAAGAAACAATACACATTATAAACATTAGGTAGCTACATATTTGTACTTCTTGTATAAACTAAGAAAATAATAGAACACTAATTTAGTTGTGTGACATATTGACACCTGAGCAAGACATGAGTGAGGGATAAAAAGGCAGGATATTATTCACACAAAGCACTGCCAAAAAGTTTTAAAAACACAGATGTGGGGAAGCTCATGAAGACAGGCTCAGCTTTAGTCCACAGTATGCTAAATGGGAAACACTGGAGGATGGTACGTGAGGGGTTTAAATAGGGAGAGACTTAATTAGTAGCAGGTGATCGTGATGGTCGATAAGTGTGTGATTGTGAACCGAGCAGTGGTCGTGGTAGGTGATTTGTGCGGATATGTGTGTACGTGTCTGTGTGTGCGTTCCTGGTTGGGTGCGGACCAGAACCTGACAACTTGTTTCCACTTGATATCAGAATTAGTTGAAGAGAATAGCTTGTCCTGTCCTTTATTGCAACTTAAATATAAACATGCTTTTGAGGGACCCTCTGGAGAATGTCTGAGGGGTACACGAGTTTAATTCTTATAAACTTTTTCAAGGGCAATTATGTAAACAACCCTCCTTTTTTTCCATATTGTTCTTTGAAGTTTCCACCATTATGCTCAAATTACACATGACATTATAAAAGCTAGTCACCTATGAACCTGCGGGCTTATATAGAAGGGAAAATAAACTATGGACTATTCGTGCTCTGCATTCTTGCGTATTTATTTATACTAGGCGGTACATATCGCAGCCTAAAAAACATGGGATAAAAATCCCCATTTAACACAATTCAGGTTCTGTCTAAATGCATGGCTAGCTAGCTAGTTATTTTATAATCCCATTTAGAACATATATCAGCGAATGTCCTGAACAAAACGCGCTGTACCTAATCCCCAAAAATGACATATCTGTCACTGAATAAAAACTTGTATGCTTCAACAGTATACAGTGGTAGAAATGGCGATCACCTTTAAAAGGATTTCTTACTGTAGGCCTATTATAAACAACATGGAGGAAATTAAAATAAAAATACTTGAGTCAGGTGTCTGTTGAATTCCGAGCGATATATATAGAGGTTGGAAATTGATTGTGTAAAAATGAATTGTGATTGTTAAGCCACATAGATGTAAGTGGACATCAAGGAAAAAAATAGTGTGGGTGCCAAGTATGGTGATTGTATCTTTAAAGCTGTAGGAAATGTTACATTCAGAATGTTTGTGAGACAAAAAAATAAGATATAATTACTATCCATGGTTTAATTGACTGTGTTGCAGGCAACATAGGCAGGGATTAGACTGAAAAATGTCAGAGTATTTTTAATGCTGTTTATTGCTGTTGTCAGAGGTTATGCAGCCATATTCTCCCTAGCAAGTATGGCGTCGAATCCTAACAGTTTGGCCGCCTGCAGACACAAATACCGTGTTGAGCAATATTTAATTACATCTACTTGAAATGCATATTTAATTGCATTGTTAGTATTTATGGAAAACAAGTGTTAGGATTGCTCTGCTGCATTGCAGACTTTCTCACTCTAGCAACTGTGGATTCCATCTCCTCAATCAGTTGGCCCATATTATGTTCACAGGTATCATACTGCATCTTTATGAAAGAATTCAGTTTCGCCTCCAACTATGAAGAGAAACAGTGTTAAGCAATATTTAATTACATCTACTTGAAATGCATAGTTCATAGCATTGTGAGAATTTATGGAAAACAAGCGTTAGGATTGCTCTGCTCCACTGCAGACTTTCTCACTTTAGCAAACATGGCTTCCAGGTCCTCAATACATTTATCCCTCTCATTGAAATTCATATCTTTAGGTTCCACCTGTAGATATGAGTAGAAATATTGTTGAACAGTATTTAAATACATTTAATTGAAATATGACTTTAATTACATTTTGATACATTTGTAATTTATAATTTGAATTGGACTGGAAAGGAAACAAATACAATTTTTTATCGCATAGCCGTTATCACATAGCCTGCAAGCCTAATGATGTAAAAATGTGCCCCCAAGCATCAAATGTTCAACAGAAATAACAGGACCTGACACACTAAGCTACCGTAGACCCATTCAAATTGTGCTATTGGAATAATAAATTCCAATGCATTCAGTCATTTTAGCTAGTGTTGATTTTGATTCTCGCCACAATTATACTAATAATCAGTGTTACAACTCAGCATGCAAAGTCACCGAACAGTCGACTGTTAATTCTATAGTAAGGAGAATGTAAAACAAACAAACAAAAAACCCACCAACAGTATTTTTTTTTCCTGTAACTGACAAAGATTGCATATGCTAAATGTATGTGTCCTAAATATATTCTAAATACATTTACATTAGTGTTTTTAATTAATTTCTCGAACATTTGTTGAAATGCATTTGTAATTTATATTCAGAGACATTCAGTGTACTTAAGTACAAGCATTCAATTAGCATCACTGTTCACCATAGCTGTTTTTCCATTTTTTGTGGCTTTTGTCCCCTGCCTCAGTTTGGCTTTAAATCATTTGTCTTGGTTCTACTTTACTTACTATGGCTGATTCAGTTCCCTCAGTAGTCAAGTAATTCTTCATTAAATACTTTGTTCTAGTATCTGTTTAAAAAGTAACAGAAAATGTCTTATTAGCGTTGTATAGATACTTAGAACACTTCTACGTAGATCTCTCTCTCTCAGACACACACACACACACACACACACACACACACACACACACACACACACACACACACACACACACAGTTCATCCAAGTGGTGGCTGTGGTCAGAACTTACCCTTAAAGAAGTCATCCTCTGAGGTCGTGTTCCTTCTCTTAACACCCTTCCGACAGCAGCAAGTGAACAATAGCACAAGCTGCGTGAATATTCTGGCAGGGATCTGGGCTCGTCTTTTCGTTTTTCTTTTTCCCATATTTACCAAATGTGCTTTTCCTTTTGGTCCAATCTTCATAGGATATTTTCTCTCAAATTACATGGAGGGACTGACATGTTCTAAACTGCCTGTTATACCTTTACCCAGGGATGTTCTATAGGATTAAGATCTGGGGAATGTGAAGGCCAGGGAAACATTGAAAATTTGCTGTCTTGATACTGGAACAAATCCGTGATTATACAACCCTTGCGGCAGGGTTTCTTGTCTTGTTTAGTGTCCTTCTGCCATAGTTTAAGCAGCTGCATGAAGGGATGCACTTGGTCACAATACATAGGTAAGCCCTTCTGTTCAAACATCTACTGATTTCAGAGGACCCATGGTGTGCCTTCAGACATGTTAGTTGGAGCAACAGCATTGTATCTGGCTGCAGTTTGCTTGACCGTGCGCCACTTGATCATCAGAATGATTCTTGATGTCATCCTCTTCTGATCCCTTTCAAAATATTGGTCCTGGCTAATCTGTTCCATGCCTCGTTCACAGTTCGCTTCGCTCAGACCGCTTGACTTTCCCATTCTAATGTTTACATGGCGTTTTTTGCAATTAGTCAAAACTGACCTTTCATGACCTTCATTATAAACTTTTCTAAGCAGTCATGACCTCACCCTGTCATAATATTTACTATCAGATCTTCCCTGTGTCCAAAGTGATCTCATGGCAAGAATTTTCCAGCCAACCATTTCCAAGTCAAGCCAATTCAAGCAGAAATACCAATGAGAGCATTTCTGATTAACTCCTGTCATTGTACTAAGTTGGTAAGAAAGGGTTAGCTACATAAAAATAAAAGTGAATGACTTAAAAGTTTGATCATTTTAACTGAATCTATATTTTATGGAATTGTGTAATTAACCTTCATTATAAACTTTCCTAAGCCGTCATGGCCTGTCCCTGCCAGAATATTTACTATCAGATCTTCCCTGTGTCCAAAGTGGTATCATGGCAGGAATTTTCCCAAGTGTTTACATTAAAGGAATCTGACTATACTGATTACTCTTCGCCAGCTAACAGCAAATAAAAGATGCTAGATTTTGGATTATGTGAGTATATAACACGTGACTGTGTTTGTGTCAGAGAAGGGAGAGGAGAGGCTTTGTCTCCGGCCTCCCGCTGCTTGCCGCTGTTCAGCTTCTCACTGCTGAGATCCTTCTCGTTCTCCTTCTCACCATTGCGTCCCACTCCGCCAATGCTGCTGCAACTTCAACCGCTGACAAAGTGCACCAGCTCAAAGCGTGGTCTAGAGCCAAATTTGAACACGGGCATCTTCCTCATTGGCTCATCTCCTCAGAGGGGCAACACATGCACAGTTTCAGCTCCTATCGATACCCATAGTTACTGACATAGTTAAGAATTTTAACATTTAAAATATATATATTAAATGGAGAGTGTTACTTATTTCACTCTGACTGTAAAACAGTGCAACCTTATAAAATCAGACTGACAATGACAAGGAAACCATATTTTCAACACCTCCAGCACAACAAGTAGAAGTTTTTAGCAATGCACTACTTTTAGTGGTTGTTGAGCATCTGGAAAGAATGCAAGTCACCAGGGTAACATCATCAAGAAGCCCTTTTAGACTTACTTCCATCAGATGAATTTGGCCTCTTTTTTGCTTCAGTATTTGAGACTAATTTGTAGGAGGGCATTTTGCCAACATGAATCCCCTCTGCCATGACATGCACTCTCTGCATCAGTTGTGGGACATACCTGCTAGACCAAACATTTACATTCTGAATACTTTGGCTGAAGTTGTTAAAATGTTAGTATAAAAATCAACACTTTTATCTGTATCTTAATTTCAGGCTGATTTAACAAGTAGATAAGCTAACGTAGTGAGTGGTTGTCTTGGCTTGTCCTAATGGCAGTCAGGGGCCAAAACACTTACTGTAACACTTTATACTTATAACGCACTTTCCTTAACTATTACAGATGCCGTTTAACAATGCGTTCTATTTTTAAAATATGGAAACAGCAACTCAGCACAGAAGGCGTTAGACCCTACCTGCATCCTAAGAACACATGGGTCACCCACACCATCGATAGAGACAACAGCTGATCTAAGTCTCTTGTTTCGTAATTTTCAACGTGCTTGTTTATGAATAACTTTCGAGCTAACCACTGCTTATCACTTTCAAAGTGTTGTCAGAATTTATTGATATGAAAGACTCTCGTCATGCTGATAATTGTCTGGTAGGACCAACTGACGTTATTGCCCGGACATACGCTCGGTGAGAAAAGCATTGTGGGAATTTCAAATATGGCCTGTGCAATGCTCGGTTTGCCTGCTAGTGTCGGCTTTCCTTGTACATTTACATTTACTGCATTTAGCAGACACTCTTATCCAGAGCGACTTACAAAAGTGCTTTGTTATTTATTCATAGAATACATCCTAGCCAGTCCAATAGGTTAGAGTCCAATATAGCAATGATCTAGAATACTGTAGAAATACAGGGATTACTGCTGATGCCTAGAAGTGTTAGATACTGGAGCCTTTCTCTATTCAGGCACCCAACGCAAGGTCTCTGCCTATCAGCCATGACATGGCGGCTTGACCACAAGCTGGTCGCCCGAGGTCATCCGCTCCCTCTTCTTGTCTCCTTTACCCCTCCCTTTCTCTTTCTCTCTCTCCGTCTCTCTTTAAGCACAGGAGTGGCTAATGGCGGGCAAGGGAACAGCTCGTGGCTCGTTCATGCAGAGAACATCTAATCTTTAATAACCTTGTCCCTTTCCTTTCTACGTAGACCCTTAGAACATGCCTCACTTTTCCCCATCATCCTGTAGATTTAGATAGTAGATATAGGACACATATATACTCTGTGCTTTCCTCAATAAAGTGGAACTCTCTTGATTCACTACCTTGTTGTCAGTATCTCTTGACTTCCCCGGATCCGGCTACAGAGGACGGAGGGCAGAGGGTAACTTGGAGGAGATTGAACCTGAAGGACTTGTCACTTTGAACCAGTTCCTAACAAGAAGTACAAAATACATAAGGTCTACCTTAAACATTGATAAGTGCAATAAACAATAAGTACTAGAGTAGTAATAGACCAGCAAGTAGTAAGTTGCAGTAGTTCAGCTTTAAGATCATAAGAGACCGCACAAGCACCCGGGTAAGCTTCCTGCGAGAGAAGGGGCCGAATCCTTCGTATGTTACAAAGGGGAAATCTGAAACATGAGTTGAGAATGACAACTGGTTGTCCAAAGTTATGATCGTGATACCAGGGAGTTCTCAAAGGGAACTGTGGGGTCCTGATAAGGGCTGGGAGTACCCGGGATGTACAGAAGGTTGCATGTTAGCTTGGACAGCTTGCTGGCTCATTCGCTTTCTAGCCATCTTAAAACTGCCAAAGTCTCGAAGTAAACATCACTAGTGAGTTATTCTACACATCTGGCATTAGCAGAGTGTTACAATAATAACAGTTCACCGCAGCAGTAAAGCAATAAACACTTGTCTTATGTAGCCGACAAGCTCGCAAAATACACCAAGCCCGTTGTCATAGCAACCAGCACTTAGCTTCCTCGAACTAGCCTAGCTAAGATAGCCTTAATGGGCTAACAAAGACTCATTTCTACGCCAGGCGCACATACTACAAATGCATATTAGCTACATAACTGTTCCAATAAATGCGTGTATTACCATACTATTCATTAATTTTCCTGTATGTGCACAACTGTAGAGCGGGGGTTCTTTAACGTAATCCTCTTCGCCATTATCTTAGCTAGCTAATAAAGCTAAGCTAGTTAGCCAGCCTAGCTAACTAACTGATATGTTTCAATGTGGAGACGCAGTAAGAGTGTCTCTAATAATTTGAGTTTGTTTTCAGTCGGTACGTACACTCAAACGGTGTCATACAGTTATTGAATAAATCAGCAGAAGCTGTTATTAAAATAATTTTCTGCGTCCTTTCGAGGTCTTACCTTGACATTGGTGAAGCTTAGCAGTGGTAACCTACATACGATTCGCATTAAATAAATTAAATACAAAAAAAAAAAACATATTTCTACGGTCAACCGAGAAGTCCATGTCTTTGTGAAATTTATTCTATGAGAATAATTCAATATTACTTGCTTTGGAAAAAGCAAACACTTCATGCCAAACTTAAAGTGTGCAGGGCACAGTAATTGCTGTAGAAGACACATACATGTATTTTCACAATACACAGGCTGTTCATGTCTGTTCAGTACATATGGTTATATTACACCTTGGTTATGTGTAATATGGATATAAATGTTAAAATGTTCTATTACAGAACACGACACCTGTTGCGTTTTATATTGGTAAATCTCTGATATGACCACTGTAACATAAAGTTGCGGTTATAAATACGTGAAACATTTTGATCGACTGAAATGTAGCTGTATGTACATGCAATATATTTGTGATTATGTAAATTAAACAGCTATTCTTATTCTTATGGCTAGCTAAATAAATTGCAATTTCGTCGTCTTCAAGGCATGGCATGGTGTTTATTCATTCTTCGGCATACAAAATGACGCCTTTTCACGTTGTGGAACTACAAATATGGCGGCCTTTTTTCTTTAGCGTTTTAATGACGTAATAGCAGAGTCTCACCGTAAAGTCGGGCAGGAGGCTCTGGACTCATTTATTTCTTCGTATCTTCCGCCATCTAGCGGTCAATAACGGGTAGTCTTGAATTGATTTCTATCGCGTAATACTTTGGATATAAATGTTTAAATTTCCTGTTGCAGGACAGACAAAGTATAGTCAACCAGTTCTAACCTTTTGATAAAAACTTGAACTTCAAAGTAGGTGAATCTATTTCCTTAAACCAATCAGATCACAGTTCATTTACACAACAACAATGCTTTGAGTGCTTTAGATATGAGAACATCACAGTGATCTTTCTGCTCACACATCAGTCAGTCTATAATTCTGTATTATGTGTTTTTATAGCTTCCAACTTTCATGAGTTCCTTGAATCTGTGGAGAAAAGTGCAGACCAATGTAGTTTCTTATTTGTGAACATTTATACATTCATTGTAATTTATTTATCATTTAAATGTTTTATTACTTTTAAATTATAGACATAAGGACACAGAAAACAGTTCATATACTGAATGAATTGTTACAAGGTAATATTTTCTAGACTGTGTTTACCATATGTTTTTATTTCTAAACGTTAATGCAGTGTGTTAATCTGTCACACCGATGCAGAAGGGGTGAATCTGATATACCCCTCTTCCATTGTCAACTATTCAGAGTCCTCCAGTGGAGCTCATACAACTAAAGAAACACATACAGAGGTCACTGGAGGTTCTAAGTTACATCTAAAGTGGTCTAGTTGTGACGTTGCGAGGATAAGCAGGATGTAGGGACGAGGCACGATGAAACGCACTTTTATTTTTGCAAACATGCAAAACATACAACAAAGCTCAAACACTGTGCACATCTCAAACACCAACACATGTACTATGACACACGAGACATATATACACCCAAGCCGATTACACATAACAGAGAACAGGCGAACGACACGAGAGGGTGTGGCAACAAAGACGAACGCACAAACACCAAGATATTTGAGGAGGGGGCGGGGCCACAACATGACGCTAAGCCTATACACACTGTTCCAACACTACCCTGTAGGGTACCATCTACATGGAAGTATATTTTTAAAAGCATGTTTGGTAACCATATTTATACTGGAACAATTTAATCAAATGAGTTGTGTTTTTTGTTCCTCTCTAAGACCTTTTGGACGTCGATATTCAGATTTGAGTCTGAGCAAGTTGAGAAACCCACTATGAGGGTTTCTGGGTGCTCTGGAGGAGCATCCAGAAGTCGTACACCTGCACCAAGCCTGAGACCCCTCTGCCCCTGACACAATTGCCCAGGAATTGTGGGCATGTACCTAGACTATGAGGATGGGCAGCTGTCTTTCTATTACATACTAACATATCTACATATTTATCGGAAACCTCCGGGAGAAGAAGCTGTATCCCCTGTTTGCGCTGCTCTACAGACACACTTATGACACTGTACTCATCAAAAGCAGCACCAGAGATGCACTGAGTCATATCCCGCTACACACCTCTCAGGCCAGCTTGTTTGTACATTTTGTCATAAAACTTAAGATGTCATTTGTTGCTGTTATATATAAAATTGCCAAATTAAAAAATAAATAAATCAAAAAGTACTTGTGGCTAGACAAACAGCCAATCACATAAACAAGATATAATGTCAGTAATGTTTGCGGCAGGTGTTTCAAATGTGCCCAGACTCATATTCAAAAATATCCATGTTTCAACAGTTTGAAGGTGGCCATGACACTAACAGTCTGGTGGAAATTCCACAAGATATCAAACTCCACACTCACACGAACTATTCATTCTCCCATTTGGAACAATCCAGGTTTTACCATGAACAAAAATATTAAACTTTACATCTTGGATAGAAAAAGGCATTACAAACCTTAAACATATTTATCCTAAGACTTGTTTCATGTCACGCCCACAACTAGCCCCAAAATATGCTATAGAAAGCCCCGAGTTCCTACAATACCATCAGCTAAGATCACCTATGTGTTCAAAAATCAATTCCGATACCTACATCCTTATCAGAATTTATAAACAAGCATTCTTAATACAAAAAACCTATTATCTAAGATATACAAAATAGTAGTGAAATCAAATCTCACAGTTACTCTCCCATCGAGACAATGGGAGGAAGATTCATTACCAGCCCCCGACGCTGCAGTTTGGATTAAAATGTGTAATAATCATTACCACATGACAGCAATACTAACCTACAATGCATTCAGTACAAAATAATACAGAGTACATTATACTACACATTGGATGGTTAAAATTGGTTTCACAAGCTCAGCAATCTGTACATACTTTACTCAAAACACAGTTGACGATTACATTCACGCCACGTGGCAGAGCACACCTATCAAGCAATTTTGGCAAGTCATCATCAAGTTCGAGTTCAAATTCAAGAGGTTTTATTGTCATTTCAGCTATATACAAGTACACAACAAAAACGAGACAATGTTCCTCCAGGGCCATGGTGCAACATAAAAACAACAGTGCAACAGACAACATGCTACACAAGTGCAAACAGTCCAATATAGTGCATCACCAACATATCCCATGCTTTAAATAACCATATCCATCCAACACCATCTTTATGTCTCCTAGGAGACATATCATCATCCAATATGACAGGATACTATGGATAACATTATTATATTGATATAATAAAAATATTATTGCAAAAAAACAACAAACAAAAAAACATACTCATGAACTGGAAAACAAAAAATAATATTAGTGTCACCCAGTAGAAAAATCTATTGATAGACTATATATCAATAGAATAATTCTCAGAATTAATCAATAACAGAACCAATAATCTAGACTGGACACCTTTGATAAAATCCATACAGAGCCAATCCATAAACGCTAAATATCACACTCTAATACGTGTACATATACAATCCAACATACATGTACTCACACATAACCATATACATAGATACATACATACATACATACACACACACACACACACACACACACACACACACACACACACACACACACACACACACACACATTATTCCTGTAATGGTGCAGATGGGGAATACTTAAAAATATTATATATACATTTTGCGTTTGTCTGTTCATCTGTCTGTCTTATTTTGAATAATAAAGCTCTAAAGGTCCACTGATGGGGGGTAATAAATTCATATATTTATTTCTGCAGATTTCTAAAAGAAGAGGCTGTGGTCAGGGTGGAGTGAATCTTTGATAACCAAGATTGTTGTTGTTTTGGCCTTCGAAGAGACAATGGCATTACCCAGTGTCAGGTCTTTCTCAGTAAACTGCAGAGAATGATATAGAGGGCAAGAAATGGTCAAGCACAGTTTAATTGGGTGTGTGTCTGTGAAAAACACTACAGCTCTCTGATACATTTTTGGTTCAAGATTTAATCATCATGCAAATGATTGTGATTAATGCTTTGTCTGTTTAATTCAAATATTATACTATAAACCTAATATTTTAATAGGGTTGGCAACTATCTAGATCCGATTACTACATGTGTGTGAAGTACAGGTGCTGTAGCTATATGGTATTAAATTGTCCACAGTAGCCTAATTATAATATATACAACCAAAAATGCATCTAAAATAAACACCAGAAACCTGGGCTAACGCTGATGTACATATATGCATTAAATCTAAATAGGACTGCTCTATAGGTAGGATAACAGCAGAACAATTGTCCTGCCATATAAGCAAAACAAGAGCCTGCTAAAGCCACCAAGAGGGTGCCAAAGACCATGTATTTATTTCTATTTGATTTTTTACCTGTGTTATGTCAGTGGCAGCTAAGATTTCTGCATAGGGCCCCACACAGGCTTGGGCCAGCCCTGGTAACACAGTGTCGTGCACTGGAAAACCATCAAGCCAGTTGACTATGCTACCAGTGTTGTTTATGTAACTGTGCAAATAAACTGCAAACACAATTACTTTTAGAAGTATCATCCAGTTTGTTTTCACAATTGCCAAAATGTAATGAATCACAGCCAGTGTTCTAAAACAGAGCTGGAATGTATTCCTGGCTGATGTGGTTACAAAAAATAAAAAAATAAATAAAAATTTTAATTGGTGGATGAATTTTCAATGAAAGTGCTTCACTCAGCAGCCATTAATGATTCTTCTGTCCAGTATGAATAAATTGGAATTCCTATCCTTGTATCGGGTGCAGCAATTATGTGTAACAATTGTGAAGCAAAAAAGCAATAGTGAAATTTTAATATAACAATATAGGTTCTATAGAACATGATCTGCATGCATATTAATTAGGCTATGCAAATAACACAACTACTTCGGTAGCACATCATTCATGCCTGTTGAATAGGCAGTTTTCTGCTTTGCAGATACTTGAAATCTTTTACTAATCTTTCCCCAAATCCAGTAGGAGCTGCCTTTTACATTAACATGCCAGGATACACACTCACTGGATGTTTAATCTGTCTAATGGGTAAGATATATTCTTATAGTCAAGAAAGATATTTTTTAATTATTAATCAGTTAAGGAAGTCAAGCTATTGCATTTTGCTGAGATGAAGGAATATTGCATAACCCTGTACTGGCCAAATAATTAGATTTGATGTGCTATTTTGTGGATTAATCCCATAACTGAATTATTCACATGGTTTTATAGCCATGGTTAATACTCGCTGTCAAAATGGTGAGGTTCATAACAACCTCTTTCCTTCATAAGGAAGCTTCCTGTTTTTGAAACTGTTTCAGCATACTAGCTCTTACTGCTCTCTATCTGTTTAACAAATTTTTCGTTGTATTTAATTACTTTCTACCTGGAAACTGGTAAATTCCATGGAAAGCTACTTTATCATCACAAACTATATCTAAGGAACTACCACAAACATAAGTAATGTTAACATTTTGCTTTTCATCATGACTTATGTTCTGGTTCAGAGCACTGAATGCAGCATGTTTATTCTTCGTCATTAGTAGCAGTTTTATCTGTGAGAAGTGTAGATGAATTGTTAGTCTGACAGAGAAGACTCTAGCACTAGAAGTACGCATCCAGACAGCAAGGCGAATGGGTGACGTTACGGCAAAGTAGACGAGCTTCAACCAGCTCATCGGATCACTACACATCCCCAACATTAAGTAACAAAACCCCAGAGACCTTCTGCCTGTACTGGCCAGACTTCAGATCAGAAGGTGAGAGAATACAGTCATGTGTTGTGTGGCTCAGATTGTTCACACAGTTAGTAACAGTCCAAACACTTTAATTATACTGTACAGCATGAGACCTGGAAATGTGTGTCTGTGTGTGTTCTCCCCAGGCTGAGCTCCAGCTTTGTACTGTCCATCTTCAGAGAGATCTATCAGACTGGCTCTGATCACTGTGTGTCCAGCTTGCTGAGTTCAGCAGAGAACTGCATCAACCTGAACAGCAGAGAGCTGGACTCTGTCCACTGTGCTGCCCTGCGCTTCACCCTCCAGCACTGCACAGCAGTCTCTCTCAGCCTGCTTTTCACCTCCATACCAAAGGCGGAGCTGGAGAGCATTGAGCCACTGCTCTAACACGTCTCCCGTCTCAGGCTTGAACTTTTCTCACAATCAGAATTTTAACACAGAACTGGTCTGTTTAGGGAGTGTTATATAAACGTTTATGTACGTTTATGTGTTTTTCACGAGTTTCCTCAAAAGTCATTTTGTGCCAGCATCATTTAGGTTTTATTGAGACTCCTGTCAGGTAATCAGCAATATCCATGGATATTTACTTCAGAATAAAATGACTTTCTGGAGGAAATTGTTAAATTTAGGTGAAATATTTATATTAACCTGAAATTAATTGCCCTGCCAATGTCTGTGTGTGTTTTGTTTTCTCCGTGTTGACAGGCTGCTGTTGCTGAGGCTGCTCCACTGCTACAGTGTCTCTGAACTACAGCAGGGGGCAGCAGCAACAGATCTGCTCTTCGCTCTGCAGCACAGACTGGATTTCTCCTGCTGCTCTGCTCTGGACCTCACAGCAGACACACAGAAACACACACTGACTCTGAGCACTGAGCACTGCAGAGTCGTCTCCATGGTCATCCAGAGAGCTCTCTCTCACACACACACACACACACACACACACACACACACACACACACACACACACACACACACACACACACACACACACACACACACACACACACATCTCACTCTACACGGCTGTGAGGGCAACTCTTCCCCATTTTACACACAGTCACCCTTCAGTAAGCCACTGACTCAACACCACACAAACTAGGGAAACATTCTGGAAAAAGGAAAATAATTTTATCATTTGAAACAAAATGTGTGTAAATAGCATTAATGTTAGTAGTTATGTGAGTGTGTTAGTGTTTTGTGACTCTACATGTTGGTGAACGTTGATTGTGTTCAGCTGCAATAAAGCCATGCTGCTCCAGTTCCTCTCTCTTGTCTGTGTGGGGACTGATGTGGAGTGTGTGAGACGCGCTGTGGTTCTCTCCCGGGCTCTGGGTAAGATGGTGATCCTCAGTCAGACCCGGCTGGACCAGGCCTGTAGGTCACTGGCACTGTTTCTGGAACATTCTGAAGGGCTTTCAGAACTGGACCTTAGCCACTGTCAGCTCACTGACCACTGCCTGCAGCTGCTGTTCGCACACCAGCACAAAGCCCACATCCTGCAGTGAGTGGACAAGCGGGAGGAGGGATGTGTAGAGAGTCTTGATTGTTGAGTGCACAGTGAACACTAACATAGATATAACACATTTTACTCTTTTTCTCACAATTTAACACAAAATCCGGCAGGGTGACTGAATGTAGAAGCTGTGTGTGTTCATTGTAAAGCATTGTATGTTCCTTGAAAGGCTCTATATAAATGTAACTTTGCTCATTCAGTCATATCCTGTGTTCCTTCAAGGACTTAATTTTTCAAAAGCAAACAGCAAAAAGCCTGATTTTCTTGGTGATTTTATTTGGAAATGACGACCTCTCTCACTGGCTGCCTGGTTCACTGATCACTGCCTGTACTTGGCAGGATGGACCTCTGTGGTCTACAGAATATCCAGACTGCTTGTAGAAACACATGTTCTCATTAAAAAGAGAAATAAGGCATAACAGACTCTTTATGATTTACAGTTTCATGCCTGATAAATAACAAGTCATTTGTACAAGAACTGAAAGAATTGATATTTTGTTTAAAATGTCAAAATGCATAATTATCTGCCCATTAATGACTCAGGTCCACTGACACAAATATACTATTTATTGCTTTGCTTATTCATTCATTTGCTAATTCAGTCATTCGTTTATTCATTCATTCGTTCATTAATTTAATTCATTGATATATAAATCTACAGGTGTTTGTACTGCTACATGGTGATTTAGTAGAGGGAGGTGTGTTTGGGAATCCTGAACAATGTGGTAATTATAATCCATCTAATTTCAGCCTCAGTCACAATGACATCATTGATGTGTCAGCAAAGAGGATCTATGATACTGTCTCCACCAACAACAATATTCACACTGTGAGGTAACTGTGTGTGTGTGTGTTTAGGCATGTAAAATAAGGCTGTATTTATTTTAGTTTAAAATTTCAAATTTAAAAGCCTATTTTGATTTTATAGGCTCTTCAACAACAGAATTACAGGCATACAAATCTTCCTCTCAGACAAGTGCTTTGAAGTCTGGTGATGTTGATGTGTTGTTGGCACTGTAATGATGAGATCTGATTTTTCTAGATTATTGGGACTATCCAAATTATATATTTGTTTTAAGTGAAAAAATGTAATGATTAAAAAACACATTTTAGTTATCTTATACATTTTAAGATTACATATAAAAATCAAATACTCAAAATTTATTTATAAAGTACTTTTAAAATTGTATTTTATTTTATTTTATTTACAACAGGTGCTATTACAAAGCAGCTTTTCAAATGTCCAAGTCCAAGCCCCCAGTAAGCAAGCCAAGGGTGACAGTGGCAAGGAAAAGCTCCCTAGAGCATGAGGAAGAAACGTCAAGAGGAACCAAGACTCAAAGGGGCCCCATCCTCCTCTGGCTGTTTAAAGAGAGACCTAAATTAAAAAATGAAATAAGCATTTAATGTTTAGACCAACTTTCTGGAGGTTCTAGTCTTGTCCTGATAGTGTGCATGTGTCCGAGACCCAAGTCGCAAGAGAACGTCCATTAAGGGCAACAGAGAGTAGCTGGTTGGGGTGGAGGTGGTGTGGGCTACAACAGGGGACATCAGGGGATGATGGGAGTAGCCAAGGCATCTGAGACAGGATGAGGCTCAGTAACATCACAACATCAGGGGTAGGTGTACCTCGGCAGAGTCCACTATCAGTCCAGTGTATTAGAGCAATGATGTTTGATTCCTACTCAAAGAACATGTGATATTTCCTGCATTCACTTTAGGTATCAATGAAGTTGTGACATCAAGCAAAGGAGGACAGTGAGACATGAGTAGACAAGCACAAGTTGGACCTATTAGGGACAATGAAACAAAACCTGAAGACAAGAAAACAGAAATGAAAGCCTGAGTGAGCTGAACTGAACTGAATCAAACTCCTACCGCTATATGGACCTAGCTCTGTAATATAGTTGAAACTGTAAGTTGCTATAGATAAGCGTGTCTGCCAGATGTCTGCTCACATTAAGCAGTGCAGTTGTGCAGTGTGAACATGACATCTGTCTTTTACAGCAAAATCTAATTATTTTATTATTCTTTAAATGTCTTTAAATGTCTTCATGGTCTAGCAACTCATAATGGCATTAGCACTTGAAAGCAAAAAAAAAAAAAAAAAAAAAAAAACCAACAGCAAAACAAAAACATCTCAAAACACACTTATTGCATTGAGTTCTGTTTAGATGACTTTTGATTTTATATTAACACATCTACTGTTATCTATTTACCTTTTCCTTTTATCATTATATATGTCATTTTATTTTTTATCCTTTGGGCAATTAGTCTCTTCTCAATGCGTTTTATTTTTTGTGTGCAGAGAGAAGGGGTAAGAAGATGCATATATAGAGGTCTGGACTAGCCGTGCTGTCAAAGGTTAGGGGAAATGAAATAAATAAATGTTCCAAAATGTTTTTTTAAATAGTTTAGTATCCAACATTTTAAATTCTAACATTTATGGTTACCCCCAGCAGTGATCAGTGGTAGCTCAGTGGTTAAGATACTTGACATGTAGTCAGAAGCTTACCAGTTCCAGCCCTACTGCTGCCAAGTTGCCACTGTTGGTTCTCTGAGCAAGGCCCTTAACAATCAAGACAACAATCGGCTCAGACAACAATGGCCACAAGAGGGAGACAAAGAGCTTCTCTAGTAATCAATGAAAACAGGAATACCCTGTAACTGTATGCTATACTATTCTTTTATTTTATATTTTTCCTTGATGTCCACTTACAATGTTTGCATGGCTTTATGTTCCAAAAATAATCATAATCTATTTTACACAAATATTTTCCAACCTGTTTATCTTGTAGAATTAAATAGGACATGTATTACATTACGAATAAAGAATTCTGCGCTGCATACACTTAGACATCGGTAATATAACTTGCAGTTATATAACTTCTAGTGAAAATCCTTGAAGCAGTCAACACCATCATCTGAGTGAGCTCCATTTAACCCTCTGAAGTTAAACAAAGAATTGCAGCTAAATGTGTGAACATTATCACATGTGTCACTTCATAACAAGTTAAGCTTCATAATAGGTCACGAAGTCAAGAAAATTCATACCTAAGCATTACTTTGTTTGATATGTTTATGGATGTATTTGGGTATAACCAGGTCATTTGCCTGTTTTTATGTATTGATCTGTATTGCTCCAAAAAACTACTCACGTCTTCCAATGTTCTTGATCCCCACTTCTAAGAAATAGTAAATGGACTAATCCTAGTTGTGGATAAGTATAAGACTAAACAGCTGTGAACTAATTCCACACGAGGGGAGTCATCACTGGAAAGGTGTTCTGGTGCGAGGCGTGCAGTGGTCCCTGTCCTGCGAACACAGAGAGACACAGAGGCGAGATACCAGTTAAAAAGGTTTGAGAAAGTACATCCTCCACTGACAAGATTCTGTTGTTTAAATGTAAATGGAACAGGTCTGCTCCTTCTCTCAGCCAATATAGAAACAGCAAACTGCACTACAACAAGTACACAAGGTGTAATGAACTTGCTATGAGAATGAACTCAGTAAGTAACTCAAAAAGGAAAGGAGCTTCTCCTTCCTGTTTTCTTTGTTCTCTTCTTGTTAGTGTTTGTATTTGCTCTTCCAAAACACTCCTGCACTCATTCCTCACACTAAAACATGAACCTGGTGTTGTTTACACAGTGACTTGGTTTGAGGCATCTGATCCATGATTTCCCCCTGGGGTCACAGGTCTCGTTTGTCGCCCTTTTTTTTCTCCTTAAGACAAAAACAAATTAAAATAAGAGCAGAAAAACTGAGCAGAAATAAACAACTATTAAAATTCTAGATGCACTGTGGAATGTTCAGAGAAAAACAAGACACTCCAGTCTCTATTGTATTTAATATGTGGTATTTAACTGTCAATATGGGGACATTACGACAAGGGAGTGGGCTCAGCTGACCTGTCTATGATTTTATTATTATTATTTTTTTAATCCTAGTCTTTGATTAAGTTAAGGAATTTTTCTTTCAAAGAAAAGAAAAGGGATGGAACATGTGAAACACAAACATAAAAATAGGTATGCATTTATCTAATAAACTGATGACTACGATTAGGTGAGACAAGTTTTAGGATATAATAATAAGTGTATAATTTCCATCACACTTTTCACCTGAGTCTCCTGTGTTTCTGAATAAAAGAAAGTAATATAACACAAGCAGTTATACAATTTCCGAAAGGCATATTATTTAGAAATAAAGAAGAACTTGGTTATTATTTGGTTATTAGGACACATGAGGAAAGCATTTTAGTTGCATTCATTTTGCCAAAGACATCCATGACTGAAACAAGCTTCCTGTCACCACTGACCACCCTCCTAGCGTTCATGTCTCCACGGTTTCCCTGTCTAGTGTCTTTATTTTGATTTACTCCCTTGTTGTGGTTCCATTCCTTCGTTTCGTTTTCTGCACCCCTCATAATTTGCACTTGTGTCTGGTTTAATGCTCATGTGACCATGTTTTTAAGCCCTGTTTTAGTTTAGTCTTGTTGCTATTTATTGTAAGTCCAGCTGCTGTTTGTTAATCGAGGCTTCCGTGCATGTGAATATAAGCCTGAATGTTTATCCTCGCCCCAATGTTATAGCCTGCATCCCTGGTTTGTCTTCGTGCACTTTTCTTTACTTTAGTTTATCGTGAATTCTCGGACTCTCCATGTTAATAATTTGACCCTGGACTTTGGATTTGCCCCTAATAAATCTCACTCTTTTCCACACACTGCTCATCGTTACACTTCCCCAACCTACTATATTTACATTAAAACTCCGTCAACAGCAGTCTTTAGCGTTGAGGGTTTTTTTTTTAATCTGCGTAAAATTACATAATTTCTTCTGTTTCAGAAGTGAAGGATTTGCGCGCTCTAAATTTTCATCATGCCAATGCACAGAGGTTTTGGTATGGAGATTTTATCCCAATCTATAGGAGCAGGTGTGATGGACTATAAAGTTGACGAGAAAGAAACCATCCGTTTCGCCGCCGTTTATGTCCATAGATGCTGCTATTACCAAAACTAGTACTGCGCTGATTCTTAGAGGACGGTTGATTTGACCGGATGCCGCAGCAGTACGGCCGACTACTCCTGATCATAGCGTATTCATGACAACTCAGCCCTTTTTACGACTGAGGTGCTCACACGACAACGTGTGATCTTGCACCTTTTATGTGTTTTAAGAATAACGCTCAGTGTTTTAAAGTGCAGCAGCCAATTTTCCTCTAAGGCGTTACTAAGCTCTGTGAGCAGAGTAATTTCTCCCATTGTGTTGAAATGAACAGGTGTCTGTTATTAGTTCAAGCATTGTATGTTCTTTGAAAGGCTCTATATAAATGTAACTTTGCTCATTCAGTCATATCTTGTGTTCTGTCAAGGACATTTTTTTGAAAACAAACAGCAAAAAGCCTGACTTTCTTGGTGATTTTATTTCTCTTACTGGCTGCCTGGTTCACTGATCACTGCCTGTCCTTGGCAGGATGGATATTGTGTGTCTCTGAAAATGTATTAATATTATTAGTATGTGCCTAACGCTCCTCTCTATTCCAAAGCTGACCCGATTTCCATAATTCTCGTACGCACATCATGTGTTGAACCCATCCATAGTATTTTTCTGCTTATCTAATATGCCAATATTTTCTCGTAACCATCCCACCAAGTCCCAAAAACACCCAAACCTAAATGCTTAGTAACTACAGTAAAGCTTGTGTCAGTGTCTTAATTTATATTCTGCATTAGTTCATCAAATGGTTATTTATTGAGAGTGAGTCTGTATTTTGTATTTGAAAAAAAAATAAAACTGTCAGCATTAAGCAGCTTTGTTGTCTGGTTTGAAGGCTGTGGTTGTGCTATTTTTCTGGCCTTTCTGGTCAACTAATTTCTGTACCCAGTCATTCCATCAAGGGAGGTGTGTTGCTATTGAAATGTCCAACTTCCTTCATCTAGGGAATTCATGACATACATTAGAATTACATTTATTATAGCTGCAGGTGGCAATTAAGGGGTCCAATCATTTTATCACATCTGCACAACTTGGTTGCTGATGACATGCCATATAAAGTTCACCAGCCTTTGTGGTTGGTTTTGAGGTTTTGTTTCCAGGAATGTTGTATTTTGAAACCAATCTCTCAATTTTCTCTGCTGAATTGCTTTATATAAATATTATTTTTCTGATTCGACATGACTAAGAAATATAGTTCCCCCACAAGGTCAGTTCACCCCAAATGTACTTGCATTCACAGTATGTTCATATACACCATTGAAGTTTGGTGATAATCTAACACTCTATGGCTAAGTTTTAGCCTATTAATAAAAATCCTGCTCTTGGGGATTGATAGTTAAATACACATATTTTTGATCATTATTTACAAGAAGATCTGCATTTTTTACATTTAAAAGGTATCTCTAGATCAAAGGGTCACTGACTTGTTTGAAAGGTGCATTTGCCCAACTAATTTAGGTATCAAAAATCAGGCTAAAAAAAGATTTACAAAACGTATTGAACTTTTTTTATGAAATAGTCACAAAGTATTGCACTGTATAAACTGCATTTCTCATGCACAATTGGTACACAATGGGATTGACTCATTTTTCTGTTTTTAAATACCTTTTCATATGTCAGAGGGGCTCTGTTGGCAAAAATGTCCTATAATTCCCATGCTAGCTCAAAGTCGATAAATCAATACTCATGTCAAGTTTCATAAGAATTACTCAAAGAAGTCTTAATTTTTTTTCAGCTGTTTTGAATGAATCAGTACACCTTGGAAGGATTGATAGGTATGTAAGTGTCATATACCATACAAATATCAACATGTTTCAGTCTCATCAACATTTTGATACCAAATTTGGGAAGATTGGAGAAAGGTCCTACGACTAATGTGTTACAGTTCATCAGCAACATAAAAAGTAGTAGGATATTTAAATTTAAAGTTATTTCTACAAGAATCAACGTTATAGAAGTCCACTGAAGCCAGTTCTATGATTAGCCCATTACCTGAAAAACATTAGCCAATGTTTGAGTCATCCTTAGGAATCCTTCAGCTTGCTTACAGAAGCAGTATGCAAAATTTCATCTTGATCAGAAGAGCAGTCATTGAGAAACAGTTATTTGCATATTATAATGCCCCATATTGACAAAACTGCTACATTTGGTAAGCTACCTCAAAGTCAATACTGGTATAAGTCTTTTAAATTTCATGAAATCTGAACATGTCCTTCAGGAGTTACAGCTAGTTAAAGTTAAAGTTAAAGCCTGACCTTTGTACTACTAATTTGTACTACTAATATTAGACTGGAATAGGACAGCTGCATTTTTTTATGTCAGGTTTTTGTTTAAATAATTATTGAGATTCAGACTCTTGCAAATATTTTGACACCAATTTCACTCCGATTGTGTGAAAATCCTAGGACTGGTTTGAAATTAGCAAAAAAATAAAACAAACAAACAAACAAAAAAGTGAAATCTAATGGGCAGAGCCTATCTGAATTCAGGAGAAGCCAAGGAAGAATAAAATAAAAAATAAATAATATTATTTCTATATTCACCTCTGTCTTTTCTTTTGAACATCTGCAAATGTTAAATATAGTTTTGTCTGCAGTTCATAAAGGAAAAAGCAAAAATTTAGTCTTGTTGCTATTTATTGTAAGTCCAGCTGCTGTTTGTTAATCGAGGCTTCCGTGCATGTGAATATAAGCCTGAATGTTTATCCTCGCCCCAATGTTATAGCCTGCATCCCTGGTTTGTCTTCGTGCACTTTTCTTTACTTTAGTTTATCGTGAATTCTCGGACTCTCCATGTTAATAATTTGACCCTGGACTTTGGATTTGCCCCTAATAAATCTCACTCTTTTCCACACACTGCTCATCGTTACACTTCCCCAACCTACTATATTTACATTAAAACTCCGTCAACAGCAGTCTTTAGCGTTGAGGGTTTTTTTTTTAATCTGCGTAAAATTACATAATTTCTGCTGTTTCAGAAGTGAAGGATTTGCGCGCTCTAAATTTTCATCATGCCAATGCACAGAGGTTTTGGTATGGAGATTTTATCCCGATCTATAGGAGCAGGTGTGATGGACTATAAAGTTGACGAGAAAGAAACCATCCGTTTCGCCGCCGTTTATGTCCATAGATGCTGCTATTACCAAAACTAGTACTGCGCTGATTCTTAGAGGACGGTTGATTTGACCGGATGCCGCAGCAGTACGGCCGACTACTCCTGATCATAGCGTATTCATGACAACTCAGCCCTTTTTACGACTGAGGTGCTCACACGACAACGTGTGATCTTGCACCTTTTATGTGTTTTAAGAATAACGCTCAGTGTTTTAAAGTGCAGCAGCCAATTTTCCTCTAAGGCGTTACTAAGCTCTGTGAGCAGAGTAATTTCTCCCATTGTGTTGAAATGAACAGGTGTCTGTTATTAGTTCAAGCATTGTATGTTCTTTGAAAGGCTCTATATAAATGTAACTTTGCTCATTCAGTCATATCTTGTGTTCTGTCAAGGACATTTTTTTGAAAACAAACAGCAAAAAGCCTGACTTTCTTGGTGATTTTATTTCTCTTACTGGCTGCCTGGTTCACTGATCACTGCCTGTCCTTGGCAGGATGGATATTGTGTGTCTCTGAAAATGTATTAATATTATTAGTATGTGCCTAACGCTCCTCTCTATTCCAAAGCTGACCCGATTTCCATAATTCTC
This sequence comes from Electrophorus electricus, assembly GCF_041902795.1. Lineage (NCBI taxonomy): Eukaryota > Metazoa > Chordata > Actinopteri > Gymnotiformes > Gymnotidae > Electrophorus > Electrophorus electricus. The sequence goes on from NW_027658422.1 coordinate 51,389, forward strand.
GTACGCACATCATGTGTTGAACCCATCCATAGTATTTTTCTGCTTATCTAATATGCCAATATTTTCTCGTAACCATCCCACCAAGTCCTAAAAACACCCAAACCTAAATGCTTAGTAACTACAGTAAAGCTTGTGTCAGTGTCTTAATTTATATTCTGCATTAGTTCATCAAATGGTTATTTATTGAGAGTGAGTCTGTATTTTGTATTTGAAAAAAAAATAAAACTGTCAGCATTAAGCAGCTTTGTTGTCTGGTTTGAAGGCTGTGGTTGTGCTATTTTTCTGGCCTTTCTGGTCAACTAATTTCTGTACCCAGTCATTCCATCAAGGGAGGTGTGTTGCTATTGAAATGTCCAACTTCCTTCATCTAGGGAATTCATGACATACATTAGAATTACATTTATTATAGCTGCAGGTGGCAAGTAAAGGGTCCAATCATTTTATCACATCTGCACAACTTGGTTGCTGATGACATGCCATATTAAGTTCACCAGCCTTTGTGGTTGGTTTTGACATTTTGTTTCCAGGAATGTTGTATTTTGAAACCAATCTCTCAATTTTCTCTGCTGAATTGCTTTATATAAATATTATTTTTCTGATTCGACATGACTAAGAAATATAGTTCCCCCACAAGGTCAGTTCACCCCAAATGTACTTGCATTCACAGTATGTTCATATACACCATTGAAGTTTGGTGATAATCTAACACTCTATGGCTAAGTTTTAGCCTATTAATAAAAATCCTGCTCTTGGGGATTGATAGTTAAATACACATATTTTTGATCATTATTTACAAGAAGATCTGCATTTTTTACATTTAAAAGGTATCTCTAGATCAAAAGGTCACTGACTTGTTTGAAAGGTGCATTTGCCCAACTAATTTAGGTATCAAAAATCAGGCTAAAAAAAGATTTACAAAACGTATTGAACTTTTTTTATGAAATAGTCACAAAGTATTGCACTGTATAAACTGCATTTCTCATGCACAATTGGTACACAATGGGATTGACTCATTTTTCTGTTTTTAAATACCTTTTCATATGTCAGAGGGGCTCTGTTGGCAAAAATGTCCTATAATTCCCATGCTAGCTCAAAGTCCATAAATCAATACTCATGTCAAGTTTCATAAGAATTACTCAAAGAAGTCTTAATTTTTTTTCAGCTGTTTTGAATGAATCAGTACACCTTGGAAGGATTGATAGGTATGTAAGTGTCATATACCATACAAATATCAACATGTTTCAGTCTCATCAATATTTTGATACCAAATTTGGGAAGATTGGAGAAAGGTCCTACGACTAATGTGTTACAGTTCATCAGCAACATAAAAAGTAGTAGGATATTTAAATTTAAAGTTATTTCTACAAGAATCAACGTTATAGAAGTCCACTGAAGCCAGTTCTATGATTAGCCCATTACCTGAAAAACATTAGCCAATGTTTGAGTCATCCTTAGGAATCCTTCAGCTTGCTTACAGAAGCAGTATGCAAAATTTCATCTTGATCAGAAGAGCAGTCATTGAGAAACAGTTATTTGCATATTATAATGCCCCATATTGACAAAACTGCTACATTTGGTAAGCTACCTCAAAGTCAATACTGGTATAAGTCTTTTAAATTTCATGAAATCTGAACATGTCCTTCAGGAGTGACAGCTAGTTAAAGTTAAAGTTAAAGCCTGACCTTTGTACTACTAATTTGTACTACTAATATTAGACTGGAATAGGACAGCTGCATTTTTTATGTCAGGTTTTTGTTTAAATAATTATTGAGATTCAGACTCTTGCAAATATTTTGACACCAATTTCACTCCGATTGTGTGAAAATCCTAGGACTGGTTTGAAATTAGCAAAAAAATAAAACAAACAAACAAACAAAAAAGTGAAATCTAATGGGCAGAGCCTATCTGAATTCAGGAGAAGCCAAGGAAGAATAAAATAAAAAATAAATAATATTATTTCTATATTCACCTCTGTCTTTTCTTTTGAACATCTGCAAATGTTAAATATAGTTTTGTCAGGGGCTCGGGCTGCGGGACTGAATGGCTTACCTGTGGAGCAGTAGGGGTAGTGCAGGGACGTCCCACTGGTGGGCTTGTGCTCTGGCTAATGCCTACTCCTGACATGATCTCCTCTGTGATATCCTTGCCATCCTGGTTAGGGTCTCGGATACGGATCTTAGCGAACAGCAAGTTATTGCATCTATTAAGTCAATCTACAATTAAATTAATTTCACCTCTGAGGCATGGGGAATACTCACTGTTTTCTTTACCCTCTTAGTGGGTGGAGGCTGCTGAGCTGTATGCACTATTATAGATGGAGATTTGGTGTATATGGTCTGACCAGGATAGTATGAAGGCCCTGCCACTAGTGGTGACCAAAAAAAAGCACTGGTTTCAGTTAGAGAGCAAAAGAAAAACCAGTTTCAGCCAGCGGGAATACCCAGAAGAAAGGTCTCTTTATCGGTGAGAGCACGCATGTGTGTTTCCCAGGTGGGGGTAGAGAAAGGGAAGTCCAAACTCACCATATGCTAGTGGGCAGTCTGCAGGAAAGAGCCCAGGGTAGAATGTACTGGGTCCTGTGGGCTGGACGGAGTACTGCTGGGGATGTCCCACGTAGGGAAGGCCACTGTGGTGATACTGAGAATGAAACAGAACAGCAGAAGTAAAGGGCCTAGCACCAGACATGGCCATTCATATAGGACACTCCTAAAAGAGATATTCAAAGCAGTAAACAAACAAAAAATACAAAAACATTTAGTTTTTACACTGAAAAAAAACTAAACTAGAACTTCTCATTTCTGCTTCCAAGATAAAACATATTTTTATCTACACATTTTAGGAGCAGTTTATTTATTGCTGGCCAACCTGTTTATAGACAGATTTTCAACCCATTTGCTACACTGTGTACATATTTGCACAGGCACTTTTCTCTGCTCTGGGTACCTGAGGCACGTAGTACTGGAGTACGTAGTACTGGCCGGTCTGGGATGAGGTGAAGGGCATGGGTGTCAGGAACATCATGATGGGCTGGCTGGACACGGGTCGAAAGGAAGCGCTGTTACTTGGAATGGCAGGCTGGGCTGTCTGCATCTGAGGGATCTGGAAAAGCTGGGAGAGGAGAGGAGTGGAGAGTGAGGGTCACAGAGCAGCGTGGCGTATGCCGCAGCAGCCGACTCAGACGCTCGGAGTGAAGACTTTAGTCAAGAGTTGAGTCGTGGACTCTACAGCAGTTGTACTGGGAATGTTGAGGAGATATATACATAAAAAAAAAAAGTTTAAAATTTTCAAGGGATTTTGGATGTCCTATTATGCTAGGCATGCAAGATACAAAAAGAAAACCTTTCAAGAGTCTGTTTCACATGCATGGCACTAATACAAGGGTGACTGAACTAGCATGAAAAATTAAACAATTACAATGACGGATGCAGCTAATTAGCCATGATTGCAGGAGAGGGGATATATATGTAAAAGACAACTAATCTTGAATGTAAATTTGTACTCATAACCTGAGTCTATCAAAGCCAATGCTGACAAAATATGACATGAGCTAGAATTCAGAATGTGACAAACCCCCATCCCAGTTGGCTTTGATGCTCAGAATGAGAACATAGTGAGGGAATTCCTTCTACATGAGAAACAGTAAAATGAGCCTAAGAGGTGATTCTCACATACTGTCTCCCACCGAGCTGTTGCCATCTTAACATTTTCTGGACATAAAATCCTCCCTCCAGCAGTTATGCAGGAAGGCAGAAATGAACCTTTGTATGGGCTCCTGGGTAATGGAGCAGCCATACCATGTCCAAAACAGATTATTAAAAAGCACTGGAGTCCAAAGGAAATAAAGAGAAACAGACTAAAAAAGACTAAACATAAAAGACTAAACATAGGTGCTGGCATCCTCCGAACTGGGGAGCAGAGTGGCGCGCAGGTGCACCACTGAGCTACTGGAATGTCTTTCAATGCATTTTTTGAAGACTGCAAAATTACCTGAATGGATCTCAATCCTCCCTTGAATATTGAAGCAGGAACGAGAGAGAAGCTAGTGGAAGAACGCACTAATGGGTGTGGAGGGTCAGAGAGACTTCAACACGCTCACATACACTGGCACACACAATTTAAACAAATCTTTAAACAAATTTAAACCAAACCAAGTTTTGTTTTTTTTTAAATGACGGAACACTGTTGTTACAGTGGAATTGTGAGGTCAGAGGCAGAGCAAATGTGTTCCACTAACCTTCCTGGCCCTTTAAGTGCACTACTGCAGATAGACTGAAAACAAATTTCACCTAAATAAAATCACACTGTAACACTGAAAACAAACACAGACAAGCACTGAATGAGTGGTAAAGGGCATTAAAGCCTAAGTATTACATGGAGATCACCGCTCACATTTTCAATTCTTTCCTTTGACAAAACAACTCACATCAACAGCCAAGGCACTGCACTGGCTTTCTAAAAGGAGATGGCAGATGGCACTATCAATTAGCTTCACTCAAAAATGGGAGAAAACAAGGAATGCGGCATGTTGTGCGCTCGTGCACATAGTTCGGTCACACGTCTCTGCTATGGTCTTCCAACGTACACTGCCCTTGATATGAGGCAATATGGCCACCTACTGTAAGCTCAACCTTGGGTCACGATATCATGCAGAGCCTTCATAATACCCTATGCTTCTGTGCATGTGCTAGTCAGATTCAAGCTCAAATATCGTCTCTCTCAGCTAGCACAGCCCGGCCTCATCTGTCTACAAAACTTCCAAGAGGTCTCCGGTACACTAGACAAATGTTGCTGTTTTGTATTCACAGAGAACATTTATCCAAGTATGTGTACTGGTCAAAAAGTTGGGATGCGGCTGGGAGACAGGAATCCATCTGCCTCTGAGATTGATGTGTGAGTTGGGGCGCCAAAAAGTATCTTAAGCACTTCAGCACCATTCTAAGACAACCATTGACAATAATTACTCACCTTAATGAATGCTTTGTCCGCACCTTGGCTGCATCTGAGCTGGTGGTTGAAAAGCAGGGCCCGCAGCTGCTGGTTCTGGGGCTGGATGTCATACTGCTCAGCGGTCTGACAGGCACGCACAACTCGTAGGTCTGTTCAAGGTGGTGCTTGTACACCTCAATTTCCATCGTAATTGTCCTGTACAACCATTAAAAATTTGACAGAAGTTAAAAAACAGCAGAACGGTTTGTTACAACTGGAAAAAAATAAATAAGAAAAGATTGATTGTTGTTGTACATGAATGTCAGTGAGCCATGAGGATAAGCCCTCTTGTCCAAAGTTCTGATTAGCAGTTATGACCTCCTAACACTGCAATCAAAATGCACGGGCAAAAGATGCATTACTGAAAAAACACTCTGCACATCTGGATTTCATGTCACCACAGTCAAAGTTGAAGGCTTTGTTCAGTGAAAAGAAAACAAATGTATCAAAGTTGGTGTTATACTCAGTAAGAACTCAGTACAGTAAGAAACTGCAAAATACTCAGAGAACTCTGTGCATGAGTCAGTGGCTCAATAGTCCAACTAAAATCAGCCAGGACCACAGTTTAGTTGGGCTAAACATGAGTCAACTAAATCCTTAGTCAGAGAATGATATTCTGTCTTTGCTGCTTACATGATCAGCTTCTTTCAAATAGCCATGTCAACTCAGTCAACTTAGTTATTTAGGAATAATATCAAGCTACATGTGGGCCATCAGATCCTGTTTGCCCTTGAAGACCCACTCACAATCTTTGCCCAAGTCCAGCACTGGACATGCATTACCTTGCAGTTTCACAGCTCTGGCACTGCAATAAACCCTGCATACGTCTTAACTAAGAAGGCAACAGTTCAAATGGAAAACCTACTTCCTTTCTGGGAGTGAAGGAAGCCAGCTGCTTGATCTTCAGTGTCTGGTTGAGTCTTGGATGCATCAAGCACAGGGACACCAGCTGATACCCCATGGTTGAGGTGCTCCATATATTGTGCAAGGATCGGTTCGTTATAATCACCATTCTGCATTTTTTAACAGCAGCAACAGCATAAAATGGTTCAGTTAAGGGTGCATCATTGGAAGACTTTCACTAAAATATGTCCTCACCATGTCTCAAATACAGCAATACCTCTTAGAAGCCATTGTACTGCACACAGAATGGACAGGCCCAGCAGTTTCTGTTCCCATATGGAACCTCAGTGTTTTGATTACAGAACCAGCAATTCACAATGACATGAACTGGTTTCTTCCCATTGAATAGGGAGTTTATATATATAACTGAATTTGATCAAACTATAGCAATGATTGTGAGCAAGGAGCTTTCATTTTACAGCCTAAAAATGAAAGTGGCAAATAAATGTATGTTACAAATAAACCAAACTTGAAACGTTATATGAATAGCTTCATGTTGAATATACACAGTTAATCAGTCATTAAAAACTACATTCTATTAATACAGAATGTTTATGAAAGTTAATTTAATCTAATTAACAATAAATGAACAGTCGAATATTGTAGTTCAAACAGTCCGATAGCTGTAATAATGGCTTAACTCATTTTGCTTATTTAGAGAGAACGATACATTTGAAAACCCACAGGTTTGTGAATTTGGGTCTCTAAATCATACAAAAGTAGGTTTTCTATTGCTGAACAGTTAGCTAGCTAACAAACTACCAGCACCTAAACGATCAAAGTTGAAAGCTGAACAATGAAATGGTTCCACAAGGAATGGTTTATAGCCCCGAGTTTCACACTCGCTGACCTCAACTGTTAGCTAGCTAACTAGCGTATCGCTGTGATAAAGCGATACAATCTTTAGCAATGAGGACATGAATAAAGTATCCTTTACAATTTTCACAATATTGTGAAATTTAATTTGCTGGCATTGGAGGTTATTAAATATTCACAATATCAATAATAATTCCTTGGCTCACAGAATCAGACATTACATTTTTGCTGTTATGGCAGCTGTTATAAAGATCATATTTATACAGAACCCTGTTCAGTTAGTGCTAGTATTGAGGAACCATTGCATAACTAATAGCGGTACAGAGACAGAAACATCATGTGTTCAGATGAATAACTGGATGTGTGTGAGACAGTCTGTGAGAGGTTTGCATTTGTGTGTTGCATGACTATGAGTGGGAAAACCATATAAAGGTAAAAACATTACATCTGCAACAAGGATCTCTTCTATTTGAAGGAAAGGTTTAAGTTAGACACAGTCTCAACAGAGTAAGTTAAATCTGTCTGTGTTAAGACCAGTTGACATATCAGTGGTTTATCACTGATTATGTCTGCCACTGAGATACCACAAATTAAGCTTTCCAGATTCCAAGACATACAGTTGTGCAGTGTGAGCCATACATCAATTTGAAAACTTCAAAAGTCACATAATGTGTGCATGGCATAAGCGTATTAGCAGGTCCCGAAAACATTTGCTATCAGAAAGGATTTCATCATAGAAAAAAACTACAAATTCTAGACTTGAGAATGTGAGCATCAATCCCACTAACACTCACATACTAAAAGAGCACTCTACCACTTGACCTAGTTCTCCTAGAGTGGGACTTGTTTGCAGATCGGACAAAAGCTGAAGACACAGTGGAATGGCAATTCTCTAGGAGATCATACCAAATCCTGCATCCACCCTAAATATTTCATCTAGCTGTGAAGTCAAAAAAGCTTATTCCTGAAATGACAGGAATAGTTCTTGCAGATTCTGATATGCTATGCAAACACTATAAAATGTGAGCTATGTTAGATCTGGCAGCCATTGGCTCTAACTGTCTCTTTTTATTGAGTTAAGCAATGCTTACAGAATAACTTTCTATGGCTTCAAATACTTCCAAGAATTAAACCTTGCAGAGCTCTGTAGCTAGACACATTGTCTCTGTAGGTTTGACATGTTCATTTGACAAACTAGCTAAAATAGCATCTTTTGGTTTGAATAAATTGCCCCTTAGACCCAGACAAAAAATTGCTCAAAATCTTTCTGCTTATTCATGCAGCAATGACACAGATTTCCAAAGAAAGAGGACGTATGGTTAAAGCTAGAAAAAAATGCCTACTCTGTGCTCAGGCAGAAAATCTGATATTTTAAATATGTCCCTAAAAGGTTTATATTCCTTGGCTCACAGAATCAGACATTACATTTTTGTTGTTATGGCAGATTTCATGGTGTAATAGACAGCACTATGTAACTCGCAGCAATAAAGCTCAGTGGACTTTGCAATTGATGATTTCGTCACTGTGTACAACTGCACTGAATTGCTCTTTAACAAAAGCTTCTCCACATTTGCTTTTGAAGTTTAATTCAAAAGTTGGCTGCAGAATAACCATTTGTCAGAGGGAACAATAAGTGTCAACTTTCACCTATGCTCGGTCGAAAAAGTGGCCGTAATCTCGTTAACACCAAGTCTACAATTTCATGGAAAGGTTCCCTTCAGTGCTACACCAAACACTGCGAAATGAACAGAGAAAGGCTGATTAGCTCAGTTGGTCAGAGCGTGGTGCTAATAAGGCCAAGATCATGGGTTCAATCCCCATATGGGCCATGTGGGTTTTGTCTGATGAATGACCCCTTGTCAACAAACCACCTGTTGCAAACAGGGCACTTCTTTGAACTTGTGTTGCTTGTAACATTGCTTGTAAATCACAATCTGCTAAGACATGTTCCGAGTACATGAGAGTGTGTTCTTGATTACAAAACTTTACCCATGGATTTGTGCTTGTTTACAAATCTTGGACAATGCAGAGAAAAGTATGAAATCAGAGGGACTCTGGCATTAGTGTAAGGCTCTCGATCGCTGTGTGAATAGGTCAAAGAAGCCATTCCAGAGGCATGCAGACAACCTGCATCCTCCCCATCAAATTATAGCCAGTTAGGTGTCTGGCAGTGCCAGGGAGTTCAAATCCTTTAGTCTGAAATGTGTTGGGATATGATTATGCCTGCCACTGAGGTCTGACAGCTCCACAGTTGCCTTGTGAAAAGAATACAGTATAGACCGGCACCCACATACATTACTGTACACATCAGAGATCAGCGCAGGAATATCAGTTTGTAAACCCGCCAAATCTGCCCCCACAGGCTCCCTGAGTTCTACTAATCGCTCCAACACCTTGTTTCAACCTCAGTTTCTTTTTTTTTGAAGCGCATGAGGCAGCTTCAGCTATTTCCACAGGCAATCATATTAGATGTGCCATCAGTAACCAGACATGTGACTTTATTTTATTCCCCATTCTTCCATAAGAGAGGATTTCACACAGGCCAAATTTTCAGCCGTATGCGCCTGCAGGAATTTCACAACACCAAGTAGTGTAGACTTCAGAAATGTGTTGTCATCTATAAAATGGCAGGTCACAGCCAAGAAGGCATCCACATTAAGAGATGTCCACATATCTGCTGACAAACTCATTGCAGGAATTTTCTGGACCTCAGCTTTGGCCTTCTCTTTCTCTTATTGACATTTGGCCTCAACCATGGCCTTTACAGTCTAAAGGGAAGGAAGAAAATAATTATATATATTTTTAATACTACTCTCATAATGTATCCATGTCACCACACATACCTTCCTAGTTAGGAGAATATAAGTTGAATCATGGAGACCAAAGCCTCATCCAGCTCTTCCTTTCTGGTCACTGCTTTGTAAAGATTAGATTATACTTTGTCACCAAAAAATATAGTACTCACCAATGAAATTCACTTTATAATCCAATCCAAACTGCAAATAACATGTAAGGTGCAGAGAATAATGCAATATATATATATATATATATATATATATATATATATATATATATATATATATATATGTATATAGAGTATATACACATTTTATATACATGTGCATAATAACGTTAACACCTTGTGACAACTGATAAATAAGCCAAATGACATTGGCAAGGGTGACAGTAGGAAAAACTCACTGGAATGGTGGAAGGGACTTGGAAGGTGTCAGACTCAAAAGGGAACTCCTCCTCCTTCGGTTAACCCTGGATAAACCTGGGCAAAGATGAGTTGGGTAGAGGATGGCTGACAAATTGTAAGCATGAAAGATACACTACAGCATTCCTACACAAAGACATCATAGGAGATAGAAACAGAGCACAGTTCACCTGGATAGAACACCTGGGTAGAAATACAGTAACTCATTATTATAACAGTACAAAGAAATGAAATGTGGATCATCCAGGTGAGGTTCATCTGCTAATCTGTACATAAATATTGTTTGTGACAGTGCAGAATGTTGCAGGTAAATGGAGGGCAAGGTGCTGTCATTTTAAGCATTTTAAGGCAGGTCCAGGAAGGAGAAACCCCAGCAGGTAGGAAGAGTTAGTGGGGAGCACAGATAGCGCAGCACTCCAGAATCATGTACTGGAGCATGGTGTGTCCACTGGGGGGAGGTGGGGTGGTTGGAAGAGCATAAAAGACTGTTGTTACTGCAAAGATTCATTTAGACCTTTCATTTGGACTGTTATTCTTTTTGTAGGGGGCGGGGGGGGCATGTATTTAATGAAATAATAACGAAAAATTAATAGATTAATTCATACCAACTCAAATTTGCTGGTAAAGAAATAATTTGTAAGGTAAAAGTTATTTTAAGAGTGATGTTAAGGAATTTTTTAAAATGTTAATTATAATTTCATTAGAATAATTCTAACATCTACGGGATGATCTGAGGGTTAAAGAAAAAAGAGGTGGACCTTATGGGCAATAATGCAAAAGTCATTATTGTAGTACAAGACCCTTTGTTCTAGCTAAGTGATCTGCTGCATCTCAGTTTGAGTCATGTAGAATTCTAAAGACAGAAAGTCTTTATTCTGGCATAAAATAAAACTGAAGGGGGAAACATACTTTGAGTTAGTACCAGTAGTTATTGATTGTACACAAAGTCCAGTATGCATCCAAATGTAATCAAGAGATATCTGTTGGTAGCTGAACATCTCCAACTCGTACAATGCAATGTTTCTTCTGTGTCAAATGAACTTAACAATTCAAACATCCATAACTGGCCATGTTTCTTGCCAACATACTGGTGTTTGGACCTATGGGATTACATGTATGTTGCCTTCAATAGCTTAGTTGGTAGAGTTTAGGACTGTAGAATTTAAAACTGTTATCCTTAGTCTGTCAGTTAAAATCTGACTCAAAGGAAGTTTGTTTTTTCACATACAAGCTTCTTTTTTAAGTGAGCAAATACAAAGAGCGTTCCCTGACCAGGAATCAAGCCCAAGTCGCAGTGGTGAAAGTGTTGAATCCTAGCCACTCACCCACCAGCAATAAAGCTCAGATGCTTCTGACAAACATTTTTCAAACTCTGTATTCCTAGTATACTGACGATGTTTGTATGCATACTAGACTTGGTATGCATGAGCATTAGGAGGTCATAAAGAGAGGTATTCATATTTCTTTTTATTCCACATAAAAATTAAGTTTGAAAGAGAATCCTAGCCACTAGCTCACCAGGGATAAAGGTGACAGTTTCCTCTGACATGAACATGACCTACATTCATTGGTAACATTTTGAACGAAACCAGGCAAAAGTATTTAGTCACTAGCTGAAACAGCTCAGCTGGGTGAGTGTTAGATTGAATATCAAAAGACTCCTAGTTCAGTCCTGGGTTTTGGTAGCTGTGCAAGACCAAGCTCCTTATCAAATTGTCCTCTTTTTAAGAATATTTCATAAACTTTTACATTCCTTTCTAAAAACGAATAAGACATTACTGTTTTTACGCTATTGTTAGAAGTCATAGTGTAATAGTGCTCTAGACTTTGAATTCAGTGATCCTACTTAAACTTTAGTGGAATTTGCACTTCCTTATGATATGTTTCCTCACTGCACAGAGAGCCATTTGAACACTGGCTTCTGTATAAACGCTTTTGAAATGTTTTTCATTAGTTGTCTACTGGCCAAACCACTGGACAAGGGGAGGGTAGGTGTCAGCTTGCATGTATGCTTGTGTTGGTATCCTGGTTCACACACTCCCTGTGTTTTCGTGGAATGGGGCCTACCTCAGCTTCCTTTGGCTCATGGATGGGCTTTGTCCTACCAAAAAAGGTGATGCAAATAAGTCATCTGCTTACTAAAGTTCTTGAAAATCACACTCTGCGAAGAGGCACTGCATAATGCAAAAAAACCTTCAGAAACAATACACTCTAATGACAGCAACCAACATACTTAATACAGGAGTGACCTCAGGGGTGATCTCATCCAAAGGCCACAACAGGAACAACAGGCTTAAGAAGGGACACATGAAATGACCTCAAAACACAAAAGTGAGCAGGTAAGTTGAGTTGATATGTGACTTCATTAATGTGCTTGGTAATTTCATATGGACCGATATACTTGGGACCTAACCTGCGACATGACCCCGGCTTGCGGAAGTCCTGTGTAGAGAGCCACACTCTGTCACCAGGTTGGTATATCGGGTTCTCCCCCCTGTGCCTGTCCGCAATTTCCTTATACATTCAGAGAGCTCATACAATACACTGATCTGTTTCCTCCCATACCCTTTCGCTCCGCTGCATCCACTCATCCACAGCGGGGAAACCAGCTGATATGGAAGTCCATGGGACATTTGAGGCTGATAACCTAAAATACAATAAAAAGGAGTCAAGCCAGTGGATGAACTAGTAAGTGAATTTTGGGCCATTTCTGCCAATAAGAGGAACTTGGACCGATCTGATGGATTGTTCATATAAAAACAATGTAGGAATTGGCCATTTGACTGTGGATGTAAAACTAATAGCTACCCCGATGTGTTCAATATAGGAAGCCCAAACTCGAGATGTGAATTGATGTCCCCAATATGATATTATGTCCTCTGGGATGCCAAATATACGGAACATCTGGTTAAACAAGGCTTCCACAGTTTGGCAGGCTGTAGGCATACTCGGAAACACAATGAACCACACACCCCTGGAGAATCCATCAACTACAGTGAGGACAGAGAGGTCAGTAACGCAATCTAAGGTGATGTGAGACCAAGGACTTTCTGGTACGGGAAGAAGCATGAGCTTTCCTGTGGGTAGGGTCTTAGGCATCTTGCTTTGACTGCAAATTGAACATGAAGAAACATACTTATAAATATCGCTTGTCATAGCCCTGAACCAGCGAAGAATGAGCCCACTTCAACAGATGGTCACAGCACAAGGTAGGTAATGTTTTCCCGACAGACATTCCATTGGGATGACTGTGTCTTGTATGGCTTGTTTATTCCATCATCTATTTTATATACACTTGTCTATTTAATCATCTATTGTAACTTGGACTTGTCGTATTGTTGTGAAAGTACAGCTCCTACCCCGATGTTAGCAGCATCAGCTTCCACGACAAATGGAATGGAAGGATCAGGATGTCGACGTATGCTAGTCGTGGTAAAAGCTTCTTTCGGTTTCCTGAATGCTTGATCAGCCTCCTGATTCCAAAGTAGCTTGGTCATTGCTCCTTTCAGGAGGGCTGTGAGAGGAGCTGCAATGCTGCTAAAATTCCATATGAAGCATCGGTAAAAGTTTGCAAATCCCAAGAATCTCTGGAGTTTTTTAACTATAATAGTAATGGGCCACTGGAAGATGGCTTTGATCTTCTTATCATCCGTAGTGATTTCACCATGGCTGATCACGTATCCTAGAAAAGTTATAGTTGGAAGGTGGAACTCACATTTCTTTCCCTTTACAAACTCAATAAACTTTTACTCTTTACTACTCAATGCATAAAGCTGTCTGTGTTTGATGTGCTCTCATTTTCCCACCACATCCATTTAGCAGTACTTCTGAATAACCGAAATGGCTTAAAACAGCTGAGGGGATGTTTGAAACTGAGTGATAAGATGCTCAGCAATTTATATATGATAATACAAGGCAGTAAATTAAATTGGGCTGAACTGGACAATAGTACCTGGCATGAAAAGTATGTCGTAGAGAGAGTAACAAAAAACTCAACCTCTCACCTCGCGCTCTGAGATGTCTCCGTCACTGTCTGTAGTGTCCTCTAGGATACTGCTGCCCTCACTAAAGTGTGTCACCCTGACCGGGTCAAACATCTCTTGAACATAATAACTACACAATGGAAAATCAGCTTCAAGTGCTGCATTGAGCAAGAGTGCACTGTAAATGGCCAGATATAAATGGCAATGTCAGTAGTAAATTTATATATGCAGTCATGGAACAGGACCTAGCTGTAGAGCACAGCTTTAAGGTGCATATTATGATGTGCTCTTAGCAATCATCCTCCTGGCTGTGTCTTGCTCTTTTGGCCAAATGTTTCTCTTCCAAAGCAGACAGACCAGACTCGCTGCATATTACTCCGTGCACTATAAATAAACCACATGTATAATGCCTTGTAAACAATGGAAGAAGGGAAATTTGAATTGTGACTACTCTGTTAAAGGGGCGGATAAGGCACCCCACCCAAACCCCCCGAAAGCTGTTCTGTTATCCCTAATTGCTATGCAATAGTCCTGTGATTAACTCAAAGGCTGGAGAAGTTTCACCTTTCTCTACTTGAATCCTGAAGGCTGTTCGGTTCTGTAGCCCACAATCCATCCTGTGTAATTAAACATTCACATCATAACTCGACCCCGTGTAAAAGGGCAAACTCACTCGGATGGGGGAAAGGATCACAGACTACCTGTACTGCTGCCGCAACTCTGCGGCCATTCCAACAACATCCACATACATTCCAGCAACATCCTATTATAGGACACAGTGTATCTGGCTTAAGTACACCCATTTAATAGCATGTTGGACCTTCTTTGGCCTCCAGAACTGCAGCAATTCTTTCTGGCATAGTTTCCACTATATGCTGAAAATGCTCTGCAGGAATCTTGGTCCAATCTTCATAGGATATTTTCTCTTAAATTACTTGGAGGGACTGACATGTTCTAAACTGCCTGTTATACCTTTACCCAGGGATGTTCTATAGGATTAAGATCTGGGGACTGTGAAGGCCAGGGAAACATTGAAAATTTGCTGTCTTGATACTGGAACAAATCCGTGATTATACAACCCTTGCGGCAGGGTTTCTTGTCTTGTTGAAAGTGTCCTTCTGCCATAGTTTAAGCAGCTGCATGAAGGGATGCACTTGGTCACAATACATAGGTAAGCCCTTCTGTTCAAACATCTACTGATTTCAGAGGACCCATGGTGTGCCTTCAGACATGTTAGTTGGAGCAACAGCATTGTATCTGGCTGCAATTTGCTTGACCGTGCGCCACATGATCATCAGAATGATTCTTGATGTCATCCTCTTCTGATCCCTTTCAAAATATTGGTCCTGGCTAGTCTGTTCCATTCCTCGTTCGCAGTTCGCTTCGCTCAGACCGCTTGATTTTCCCATTCTAATGTTTACATGGCGTTTTTTGCAATTAGTCAAAACTGACCTTTCATGACCTTCATTATAAACTTTTCTAAGCAGTCATGACCTCACCCTGTCATAATATTTACTATCAGATCTTCCCTGTGTCCAAAGTGATCTCATGGCAGGAATTTTCCCAAGTGTTTACATTAAAGGAATCTGACTATACTGATTACTCTTCGCCAGCTAACAGCAAATAAAAGATGCTAGATTTTGGATTATGTGAGTATATAACACGTGACTGTGTTTGTGTCAGAGAAGGGAGAGGAGAGGCTTTGTCTCCAGCCTCCCGCTGCTTGCCGCTGTTCAGCTTCACTCCTGAGATCCTTCTCGTTCTCCTTCTCACCATTGCGTCCCACTCCGCCAATGCTGCTGCAACTTCAAACGCTGACAAAGTGCACCGGCTCAAAGCGTGGTCTAGAGTCAAATTTGAACACGGGCATCTTCCTCATTGGCTCATCTCCTCAGAGGGGCAACACATGCACAGTTTCAGCTCCTATCGATACCCACGTAGAACCTTATAAAATCAAACTGACAATGACAAGGAAACCATATTTTCAACACCTCCAGCACAACAAGTAGTAGTTTTTAGCAATGCACTACTTTTAATGGTTGTTGAGCATCTGGAAAGAATGCAAGTCACCAGGGTAACATCATCAAGAAGCCCTTTTAGACTTACTTCCATCAGATGAATTCGGCCTCTTTTTTGCTTCAGTATTTGGGACTAATTCGTAGGAGGGCATTTTGCCAACATGAATCCCCTCTGCCATGTCATGCACTCTCTGCATCAGTTGTGGGCCATATCTGCTAGACCAAACATTTACATTCTGAATACTTTGGCTGAAGTTGTTATAATGTTAGTATAAAAATCAACACTTTTATCTGTATCTTAATTTCAGGCTGATTTAACAAGTAGATAAGATAACGTAGTGTGCGGTTGTCTTGGCTTGTCCTAATGGCAGTCAGGGGCCAAAACACTTACTGTAACACTTTATACTTATAACACATTTTCCTTAACTATTACAGATGCCGTTTAACAATGCGTTCTATTTTTAAAATATGGAAACAGCAACTCAGCACAGAAGGCGTTAGACCCTACCTGCATCCTAAGAACACATGGGTCACCCACACCATCGATAGAGACAACAGCTGATCTAAGTCTCTTGTTTCGTCATTTTCAACGTGCTTGTTTATGAATAACTTTCGAGCTAACCACTGCTTATCACTTTCAAAGTGTTGTCAGAATTTATTGATATGAAAGACTCTCGTCATGCTGATAATTGTCTGGTAGGACCAACTGACGTTATTGCCCGGACATACGCTCGGTGAGAAAAGCATTGTGGGAATTTCAAATATGGCCTGTGCAATGCTCGGTTTGCCTGCTAGTGTCGGCTTTCCTTGGACATTTACATTTACTGCATTTAGCAGACACTCTTATCCAGAGCGACTTACAAAAGTGCTTTGTTATTTATTCATAGAATACATCCTAGCCAGTCCAATAGGTTAGAGTCCAATATAGCAATGATCTAGAATACTGTAGAAATACAGGGATTACTGCTGATGCCTAGAAGTGTTAGATACTGGAGCCTTTCTCTATTCAGGCACCCAACGCAAGGTCTCTGCCTATCAGCCATGACATGGCGGCTTGACCACAAGCTGGTCGCCCTAGATCATCCGCTCCCTCTTCTTGTCTCCTTTACCCCTCCCTTTCTCTTTCTCTCTCTCCGTCTCTCTTTAAGGACAGGAGTGGCTAATGGCGGGCAAGAGAACAGCTCGTGGCTCGTTCATGCAAAGAACATCTAATCTTTAATAACCTTGTCCCTTTCCTTTCTACGTAGACCCTTAGAACATGCCTCACTTTTCCCCATCATCCTGTAGATTTAGATAGTAGATATAGGACACATATATACTCTGTGCTTTCCTCAATAAAGTGGAACTCTCTTGATTCACTACCTTGGTGTCAGTATCTCTTGACTTCCCCGGATCCGGCTACAGAGGACGGAGGGCAGAGGGTAACTTGGAGGAGATTGAACCTGAAGGACTTGTCACTTTGAACCAGTTCCTAACAAGAAGTACAAAATACATAAGGTCTACCTTAAACATTGATAAGTGCAATAAACAATAAGTACTAGAGTACTACTAGACCAGCAAGTAGTAAGTTGCAGTAGTTTAGCTTTGAGATCACAAGAGACCGCACAAACACCTGGGTAGCTTCCTGCGAAAGAAAGGGCCAAATCCTTCGTATGTTACAAGGGAGAAATCTGAAACATGATTTGAAACATGAGTTGAGAATGACAACTGGTTGTCCAAAGTTATGATCGTGATACCAGGGAGTTCTCAAAGGGAACTGTGAGGTCCTGATAAGGGCTGTGAGTACCCGGGATGTACAGAAGGTTGCATGTTAGCTTGGACAGCTAGCTGGCTCATTCGCTTTCTATCCATCTTAAAACTGTCAAAGTCTCGAAGTAAACATCACTAGTGAATTATTCTACACATCTGGCATTGGCAGAGTTTTACAATAATAACATTTCACCGCAGTAGTAAAGCGATAAACACTTGTCTTATGTAGCCGACAAGCTCGCAAAATACACCAAGCCCGTTGTCATAACAACCAACAATAGCTTGCTCGAACTAGCCTAGCTAAGCTAGCCTTAATGGGCTAACAAAGACTCATTTCTACGCCAGGCGCACATACTACAAATGCATATTAGCTACATAACTGTTCCAATAAATGCGTGTATTACCATGCTATTCATTAATTTTCCTGTATGTGCACAACTGTAGACCGGGGGTTCTTTAACGTAATCCTCTTCGCAATTAGCTTAGCTAGCTAATAAAGCTAAGCTAGTTAGCCAGCCTAGCTAACTAACTGATATGTTTCAATGTGGAGACGCAGTAAGAGTGTCTCTAATAATTTGGGTTTGTTTTCAGTCGGTACGTACACTCAAACGGTGTCATACAGTTATTGAATAAATCAGCAGAAGCTGTTATTAAAATAAATTTCTGCGTCTTTTCTAGGTCTTATCTTGACAGTGGTGAAGCTTAGCAGTGGTAACCTACATACGATTCGCATTAAAGAAATTAAATACAAAAAAAAAAAAAACCATCTTTCTACGGTCAACTGAGAAGTCCATGTCTTTGTGAAATTTATTCTATGAGAATAATTTAATACTACTTGCTTTGGAAAAAGCAAACACTTCATGCCAAACTTAAGGTGTGCACGGCACAGTAATTGCTGTAGAAGACACATACATGTATTTTCACAATACACAGGCTGTTCATGTCTGTTCAGTACATATGGTTATATTACACCTTGGTTATGTGTAATATGGATATAAATGTTAAAATGTTCTATTACAGAACACGACACCTGTTGCGTTTTATATTGGTAAATCTCTGATATGACCACTGTAACATAAAGTTGCGGTTATAAATACGTGAAACATTTTTGATCGACTGAAATGTAGCTGTATGTACATGCAATATATTTGTGATTATGTAAATTAAACAGCTATTCTTATTCTTATGGCTAGCTAAATAAATTGCAATTTCGTCGTCTTCAAGGCATGGCATGGTGTTTATTCATTCTTCGGCATACAAAATGACGCCTTTTCACGTTGTGGAACTACAAATATGGCGGCCTTTTTTCTTTAGCGTTTTAATGACGTAAAAGCAGAGTCTCACCGTAAAGTCGGGCAGGAGGAGCTGGACTCATTTATTTCTTCGTATCTTTCCCCATCTAGCGGTCAATAACGGGTAGTCTTGAATTGATTTCTATCGCGTAATACTTTGGATATAAATGTTTAAATTTCCTGTTGCAGGACAGACAAAGTATAGTCAACCAGTTCTAACCTTTTGATAAAAACTTGAACTTCAAAGTAGGTGAATCTATTTCCTTAAACCAATCAGATCACAGTTCATTTACATAACATCAATGCTTTGAGTGCTTTAGATATGAGAACATCACAGTGATCTTTCTGCTCACACATCAGTCAGTCTATAATTCTGTATTATGTATTTTTATAGCTTCCAACTTTCATGAGTTCCTTGAATCTGTGGAGAAAAGTGCAGACCAATGTAGTTTCTTATTTGTGAACATTTATACATTCATTGTAATTTATTTATCATTTAAATGTTTTATTACTTTTAATTTATAGACATAAGGACACAGAAAACAGTTCATATACTGAATGAATTGTTACAAGGTAATATTTTCTAGACTGTGTTTACCATATGTTTTTATTTCTAAACGTTAATGCAGTGTGTTAATCTGTCACACCGAGGCAGAAGGGGTGAATCTGATATACCCCTCTTCCATTGTCAACTATTCAGAGTCCTCCAGTGGAGCTCATACAACTAAAGAAACACATACAGAGGTCACTGGAGGTTCTAAGTTACATCTAAAGTGGTCTAGTTGTGACGTTGCGAGGATAAGCAGGATGCGGGGACGAGGCACGATGAAACGCACTTTTATTTTTGCAAACATGCAAAACATACAACAAAGCTCAAATACTATGCACATCTCAAACACCAACACACGTACTATGACACACGAGACATATATACACCCAAGCCGATTACACATAACAGAGAACAGGTGAACGGCACGAGAGGGTGTGGCAACACAGACGAACACACACACACCAAGATGTTTGAGGAGGGGGCGGGGCCACAACATGACACTAAGCCTGTACACACTGTTCCAACACTACCCTGTAGGGCACCATCTCCATGGAAGTATATTTTTAAAAGCATGTTTGATAACCATATTTATACTGGAACAATTTAATCAAATGAGTTGTGTTTTTTGTTCCTCTCTAAGACGGTTCGGATGCCGATATTGAGATTTGAGTCTGAGCAAGTTGAGAAACCCACTGTGAGGGTTTCTGGGTGCTCTGGAGGAGCACCCAGAAGTCGTACACCTGCACCAAGCCTGAGACCCCTCTGCCCCTGACACAATTGCCCAGGAATGCGGGCATGTACCTAGACTATGAGGATCGGCAGCTGTCTTTCTATTACATACTAACATATCTACATATTTATCGGAAACCCCCGGGAGAAGAAGCTGTATCTCCTCTTTGCGCTGCTGGACAGACACACTTATGACACTGTACTCATCAAAAGCAGCACCAGAGATGCACTGAGTCATATCCCGCTACACACCTCTCAGACCAGCTTGTTTGCACATTTTGTCATAAAACTTAAGATGTCATTTGTTGCTGTTATATATAAAATTACCAAATTAAAAAATAAATAAATCAAAAAGTACTTGTGGCTAGAGAAGCACAGCCAATCACATAACAAGATATGTCAGTAATGTTTGCGGCAGGTGTTTCAAATGTGCCCAGACTCATATTCAAAAATATCCATGTTTCAACAGTTTGAAGGTGGCCATGACACTAACAGTCTGGTGGAAATTCCACAAGATATCAAACTCCACACTCACGCGAACTATTCATTCTCCCATTTGGAACAATCCAGGCTTTACCATGAACAAAAATATTAAACTTTACATCTTGGATAGAAAAAGGCATTACAAACCTTCAACATATTTATCCTAAGACTTGTTTCATGTCACGCCCACAACTAGCCCCAAAATATGCTATAGAAAGCCCCCAGTTCCTACAATACCATCAGCTAAGATCACCTATGTGTTCAAAAATCAATTCCGATACCTACATCCATATCAGAATTTATAAACAAACATTCTTAATACAAAAAACCTATTATCTAAGATATACAAAATAATAGTGAAATCAAATCTCACAGTTACTCTCCCATCGAGACAATAGGAGGAACATTTATTACTAGCCCATGACGCTGCAGTTTGGATTAAAATGTGTAACAATAATTACCACATGACAGCAACACTGACCTACAATGCATTCAGTACAAAATAATACAGAGTACATTATACTACACATTGGATGTTTAAAATTGGTTTCACAAGCTCAGCAATCTGTACATACTTTACTCAAATCACAGTTGACGATTACATTCACGCCACGTGGCAGAGCACACCTATCAAGCAATTTTGGCAAGTCGTCATCAAGTTCGAGTTCAAGTTCAAGTGGTTTTATTGTCATTTCAGGTATATATACAAGTACACAACAAAAACGAGACAACGTTCCTCCAGGGCCATGGTGCAACATAAAAACAACAGTGCAACAGACAACATGCTACACAAGTGCAAACAGTCCAATGTAGTGCATCACCAACATATCCCATGCTTTAAATAACCATATCCATCCAACACCATCTTTATGTCTCCTAGGAGACATATCATCAACCAATATGACAGGATACTATGTATAACATTATTATATTGATATAATAAAAATATTCTTGCAAAAAAACAACAAACAAAAAAACATACTCATGAACTGGAAAACAAAAAATAATATTAGTGTCACCCAATAGAAAAATCTATTGATAGAGTATATATATATCAATAGAATAATTCTCAGAAATAATCAATAACAGAACCAATAATCTAGAGAGGACACCTTTGATAAAATCCATACAGAGCCAATCCATAAACGATAAATATCACACTCTAATACGTGTACATATACAATCCAACATACATGTACTCACACATAACCATATACATAGATACATACATACACACACACACACACACACACACACACACACACACACACACACACACACACACACACACACACACACATTATTCCTGTAATGGTGCAGATGGCGAATACTTAAAAATATTATATATACATTTTGCGTTTGTCTGTTCATCTGTCTGTCTTATTTTTAATAATAAAGCTCTAAAGGTCCACTGATGGGGGGTAATACATTCATATATTTATTTCTCCAGATTTCTAACTCTGAGAGAAAAAAAACGTCCTTTTACAAATTGCACCTCGTTGTGGACCTCGGCTAGGTTTACATTCCAGGTGATTATTTTTAAGTTCTAAATAAAAATAAATAAAAAATAAAGTGTAACAGTTCCCGATGAGGCGGTGTGGTGGTAGCGGGCCAAAAAAATCAAAATCTTCAATATGTCGCATGTAATTTACTCTAAATAAAAATATTTAGATATGATTTACATACGAGTTATATTTTTAGGCCTACTAAATGTATACTCTAAATACATTTATTAATTAGCACAGATAATATATCTGCTCTTTATACTTGGATTTCTAACCTACATATTTAAAAATTTAACTGATGTATTTATTTCTGCAGATTTCTAACTCTGAGAGAAAAAGACGTCCTTTTACAAATTGCACCTCGTTGTGGAACTCTACTAGGTTTAATTCCAGGCGAGTATTTTTAAGAGGCTAGATTTGTGCTCACAAGCTGCGATGGTGGTTTTTTCATAGCTTCTAAAAGAAGAGGCTGTGGTCAGGGTGGAGTGAATCTTTGATAACCAAGATTGTTGTTGTTTTGGCCTTCGAATAGACAATGGCATTACCCAGTGTCAGGTCTTTCTCAGTAAACTGCAGAGAATGATATAGAGGGCAAGAAATGGTCAAGCACAGTTTAATTGGGTGTGTGTCTGTGAAAAACACTGGAGCTCTCTGATACATTTTTGGTTCAAGATTTAATCATCATGCAAATGATTGTGATTAATGCTTTGTCTGTTTAATTCAAATATTATACTATAAATCTAATATTTTAATAGGGTTGGCAACTTTCTACTACATGTGTTGTTCATGTAACTGTGCAAATAAACTGCAAACACAATTACTTTTAGAAGTATCATCCAGTTTGTTTTCACAATTGCCAAAATGTAATGAATCACAGCCAGTGTTCTAAAACAGAGCTGGAATGTATTCCTGGTTGATGCGCCCTGTTTCTGGTTACAAAAAAAAAATTATGTGTAACAATTGTGAAGCAAAAAAGCAAAAGCAAAATTGTAATATAACAATATAGGTAATATAGAACTTGATCTAATGATATTAATTAGGCTATGCAAATAGCACAACTACTTCGGTAGCACATAATTTCTGCCTGTTGAATAGGCAGTTTTCTGCTTTGCAGATACTTGAAATCTTTTACTAATCTTTCCCCAAATCCAGTAGGAGCTGCCTTTTACATTAACATGCCAGGATACACACTCACTGGATGTTTAATCTTTCTAATGGTTAAGCTATATTCTTATAGTCAAGAAAGATATTTTTTAATTATTAATCAGTTAAAAGGATTTCTTACTGTAGGCCTATTATAAACAACATGGAGGAAATTAAAATAAAAATACTTGAGTTAGACAGTGGACACAGGTTGCTCATAAATCAAGTAAATGAAACTGGATGGACTGCTTAATTATGTAACAACACAACATTTATGGCGACGAAGATGTTTCACACATATACATTCTTACGTGCTGCTGACCTCGATATCCATATTTCACATTGATACTGTAACACTATAGATGAACCTAAACTTCACATTCTCGTCACGTTGATAAGCTTTTTGAAAGTTTGATCATGATCAAAGATCATGATCTTTGTTTTCTAAGTGTGTTTCCAAATTGCCTTTGACTGCTGTATGCCTAATTGCGGCATTTAGCACCTCATTTCATCTCTAATTTTTGACATGTACTCTTGACATAAGTCTTGCATAAGTGGAAAGTCGATCAGCCCCCGTTTAAAAATGATAAGCTTTTACTGTCATGTTAATAACATCACGCACACGCACGCATAATGCTTCGACTGTCCTACACTTTAAATATCTTTTGCACATTATGGAGGGTGAGCATAGTTACCAGTTCCCTTCATGCAAAAGGGTTGTCTTAGGTTACTGTAAAGTCTAATGCACATTTGGAATTATTAAAAGTAGTTTATAATCAATACGAAATTTTACTGGGAGCCAAAGTAAAGTAGCTAAGATATGATTGATGTGATCAAATTTTCTAGCTCTATTAAAAACTATGGCTGCTGCATTTTGAACTCGCTAGGCACTTTAGGCACTTAATAGCACAGCTAGATAGTAAGGGATTACAGTAGTCCAATATTGAAGCAATAAATGCATGGACTACCTTTTCTGTATTATGTGTGGAGAGCATGCTCCTAATCTTTGAAATGTTTCTAAGGTGGAGAAAGGGGGTCCTAGAAACATTATTTATTTACGTGAGCTTCGAACGAGAGACTGGGATCCATAACTCCAAGATCTTTAACTGTTAGAGAAGATGTGATTGGGAAACCATTGAGGTTCATTGAGTAATTAGAGAGTGGAGACCTAGCTGACTCTGGGCTTAATAGAAACACCTCTGAATGTCTCTGAATGTTAGAAATTAATTAAAAATACTAATGTCAATGTATTTACAACGCATGTATTTAGGACGTAATTTTTTCAATCACAACAAAATATGTTGTTGTATTTTTTGCATTATGCTTACTACAGAATTAACAGTCAACTGTTCAGTGACTTTGCATGCAGAGTTGTAACACTGCTTATTACTAGAACTGTGGCTAGAATCAAAATCAACGCTAGTGTCGTTCCTAAATCCCCAATCAGCTAGTCGTAAAGTTAACATTCAAATAGAAAATAAAGATGCAGACTTCAGAATTAGTTAAAGAGAATAGCTGAGAGAATAGAATAAATTATCCGTTACTACCCCTGTCTTTTATCATCCCTCCATCCCTCCATCCCATGCCATCTTCCTCTATTATTTGCTTTTCTATTTTGTTCTGGTATCTCCTTATCTCTTTTTAAAAAAAACATTGGCCAAAAGACTAACGAAAACACTGACATACTTAAGACCTTTAATATTTTTTTAAAATATAACATTAAAAGGAGAATGTTACTTATTTCACCCTGACTGTCCACTTATATATCTGTTTTGAGTATGATTTTCCTTGTTCAAGTGAAAACAGTAACAAATGTAGCATGTCACAAATATATACATGACTATGTATGAAAAATGAAAGACATCAACATGAAACACTGGAGCTGATTTCAGTTAAGCACCTAATTATGGAAACTATAAAGACTAACATTGTCATAAAAATGTTGTGAAAGTTAATGCTTAGAAGATTACAAGTGGCTAAGACATACCTTGTTATAGGCTGTGCTTACTGATGTACACCAGGTGGACATAGTGTCAAAGCAGAGGGTCTGATGGAGCAGGTGGAACATCAACATTTAAAACAAAAATGAACTGCTTGTATTTAGTGAACTAAATAAAGCATAAGCGTCCTATGCATGGCATACAGATCCCTATAAGCTTTGATAAAATCCATCCTCATGTAAAAGATGTATTGTCCCAATCATAGTAAGTGAAAACTATGACATAAAAAACTTTCTTTACCTAATATAAGCAGGCAATTATCTTTTAATTTGACCTACCCCAGTAAATCACGGTACCTAAGTTGATGAATAACAGGAATAATCACAAACTTCTAATGAAGCAAAGTAATATATAATTACAATTATAAAGGACTAATTTGGTTTGTCTCCCCCAAAGCCATTAGAATGTTCTTTATATAACAGGTGAAAATGACCTACACCAATGTGATATACAAACCAATCCTGCTTTTATTACACAGAAGAGCTGAGCAATTATGGGGAGGCACCCTAAAAAGTTGAGGGTGGAATTACCTGTCAATAAACAAAGTACAGAATAGATAAGCAAAACTATTCTGTTGCATCATCTTTGAAATGACTCTGCAAGGAAAATGTTGATATGAATAAATGCTTGTATTCCTTTCTGATACAAGTCAAAAAATATCTTTAAAGTGGGTCAAACATGAGAACTATGTGCATTCCTTCACAAACATATACAAATCAATGAAAAAATCTCCCCTAATATGTTTATATACACAAGTGTCTGTGGGAGCCCCAAAGCTATATTATGCATTCAAATAACAAAATATATATCACAGTCCCTACAAAAAATGAAAGTAAAAAAGCAAACAAACAACAAAAAGGGGAAAATCATAAATGAAAATATCCCAAAAATAATATACTAATGTCATGTTTGTAAGCAGCCCTGCTTTCCTGCTTCCTAAAATGATGACATATTTTAGGTACTCAGGCCACTGGAAACAAAAATATACACAACAGTTCTTCCACACATTTAGAGGAACCTGATTTTTTTGTTAGATAAATATGTGTCAGTTATGACCGTTAAAAAGACCTGAACAAAAAAAATGTTTGGATTTTTATTTCCTGTCACCTTTCATCACGGGCAACATAAAAATTCACACTACTGCAATATCGCTAACATGTTACTGGCATGCGAATAAGACACCTGAGCACAGAGAGAAACCCAGTGTTATGACTACAGTTGACATTGGAACTAGCTAGATAGCTCATATTAAGACACTTCTTTGGAGAACACGTGCTAAAGTGTTTTCCCCACAATCTATATGCATAATTTATTTGCCAACTGTGACCAGAGAGAGAACATACCTTACTCACAGCCTAGGACATGCATGGATTTTGATGAGGACTGCATATGCCTGGGATCAATTCAAACACGTCATGACGATGATATAAAACCTGATGAAACAAGCTTGACAAGCAGCAGTTCCGTATTTCCGTGAAAGTATCAAGCACAGATGAAGACGTTTCTATGGTTATCTCGGTTTTATAAATATTAGCCTATAGAGTTGGCCTTAGTACGTGAATAAAAGATGGAATTAAACATGCATAAATTACGGTGTCCTGGAAAACCCATCGTGCTGCAAATACACAAAGCATATTCATCAAAGTGGTAACACACTTTAGAAATGCGGTGCAAATTTAGAAAACGCATACAACTTCAGGAACAAATCCTGTCACAACACAACGGAAGTGCAGTTTCCGGAGGACACGGAAAGGGGTGGACTTCTATGAGATTAGCGTGAAGTCTATTGGAAGTAGTGACAACTGAGTAAAAAGGGTTGTTTTTTTTCCAGTTACCACGGTGTTATCAAGGGTAGGTATGTGATACAGAATGGAAGACTGACCTATTCATGCTCTGCATTCTTGCATATTTATTTATACATAAGGCAGCCTTAAAAAACATGGGATGGAAATCCCATTTAACAAAATATGCACTGTTTTACAGTCAGAGTGAAATAAGTAACATTCTCCTTTTAATATATATATATTTTAAATGTTAAAATTCTTAACTATGTCAGTTAAGCTGCCAAAAATGCCCCTTTTGAAATTTGTATTTCTAATGTCACAAGAACACTTTATTGACCTATCTCTGCCTATTCAGCCTATAGAGGTTTAGCACACCCACTTAAATTGCCTTTCTCAGGCATTTCAGCTCTGAGTACCTTTTGAATGAAGCACAATACAGGGCAGCCAATCATAAAGGAGCTCATTTATCTTACATCCGTCTTAAAGGTGCAGTAGCAACAGGTGCCTGTTGAATTCCAAGCGATATCTATAGAGGTTGGAAATTGGTTGTGTAAAAAAAAAAAAAAAACAGGCTGAAAACGAGTCGTTTCCGCTCTGTGAATTGGGAGAAAGGGACAGTGTGTGGAAGCCCAACCCCAGTCATATAGGTTTGCTTCTAACAGTACCATTACCATCACCCACTCTGGTGCACTAGTTTGAGTGTATTAGAACTAGTAGCAATGCTGAAGCATTACATGTATCTATAACACATATTCTGACCATGATGAAGTGATAGGTTTGTTAAGGCAAACTGTGTATGCAATACATGTTGCTTAGGTCAATTGCTCCAATTGTACACAACTCTAAAGCTACACAACTGGACATTAGTTAAAGTCTACACAGTGTCAGTCATGTGAAGTACAACTGAAAGTTCCCCTGTTGTATTCTTCCAACAATCAAGTTCTGCGTAAGTGGGGGCAAAATAATATGACCTTCACATCAAAGAACATTTTAAACAAATGGACTGTATGTACATCTTTTTTCTAATGTTACAAATGGAGTCTAAAGTTATATCTCTTGCTCTATAGCACTTGGTCAAACCTTTCCTTTAGATTCCTTTTGTACACACTACAGACTGTGACCTCGAGATGCTTGAATGAATGTTGAACATTCACACTTGTGTATGAGTGCCGATTGTTAGCTAATGCATCATGATGAGCCTATCCTTTTTGAGTTACTTACTGAGATCATTCTCATAGCAAGTTCATTACACCTTGTGTACTCGATGTAGTGCGGTGAGCAGTTTCAATCTTAGTTACAATCTTAGTTATCAAAGACTCACTCCACCGACCAAAGCCTCTTCTCTTAGACAACATGACAAAACCATCGCAGCTTGAGAGCAAAAATCGAGCCTCGTAAGAGGTGTTATGTTCCATAGGCAGATTGACATCTTAATGCGATACACATGAATTTTCTTTGCATACATGTACATTGCACTTGTAATGTTTCTGATATTGCTTCTCTCCTGAATAGCTCAGTCAGTAGAGCATCAGACTTTTAATCTGTGGTCCCTGTTCAAGTGAAAATATTGTTCTTTGCCACTAAAGTGCGCTTGAGAAGTTTCTTGAAATACCTCTAGATCAACCTAAGTCAAGGGACAGGACCCTGTTGCCTTGAGCCTTGCCGATTAAACTGACATTTCACATCCGTTTCCCCCAGCTGTGATGCTGTGCATTGGCTGTCATCCCAGGTTAGGCTAGCTAGTTCTGCTGGCAAGCTTGAAATATCAAAATCCTTCCTACTTAAAAAAAAAAAAATCACTTCTGAGCCTATCCTTTTTGAGTTAATTACTGAGATCATTCTCACAGCAAGTTCATTAGACCTTGTTCACTCATTGTAGTTCGGTGAGCAATTTCTATATTGGATGAGAGAAGGAGCAGACTTGTTCAAGTCACAGAATCCATTCAAACTTAAACAACAGGAGCTTGTCAGTGGAGGGTATACTTGCTCACACCTTTCTTTTCAATTCCTGTTGCATAAGGGAATAAGGGACAAGGGAAGTCATTTTGGAACAAACCTGTGAGGCAACTGTCTTTGAGGCAAAGTGTCTGTATCCAGGGAAGAACATGTGCATGTTCAAGTGCTTGCCCTGTACTTCATTCTCTGAAGTTTACTGAGAAAGACCTGACAGCAGTTGAACACATTTGGTTGTTGTCTGCTACCTTGTCTCTGTCTCTCTCTGTGTTCGCATGATAGGCACCACTGCATGCCATGCACCAGGCCTCCTTTCTTGTGAGGCTGTCCCTCATGACATCTATGGAGTGCATAATTGAAGACTAAGTGAAAGGATTCCCTTAAGATCTGAATACCTTTGGTTGTTGTTGTACATCGTCTCTGTCTCTCTCTCTATGTGTTAAATGCAGACTGCTCAGGTCATGGTGTTGACAGCTTCTAGTATTTTCACTAGATCCAAAGCAGTGTCAAACCTGTTTTTACATTTAAATGTTTTCACTTGGTTTTACATTTTAATGTTAACAAAATAAGAAACAATACACATTATAAATGTTAGATAGCTACATATTTGTACTTCTTGTACAAACTAAGAAAATAATAGAACACTAATTTAGTTCTGTGACATATTGACACCTGAGCAAGACATGGGTGAGGGATAAAAAGGCAGGAAATTAGTCACTGCCAAAAAGTTTTAAAAACACAGATGTGGGGAAGCTCATGAAGACAGGCTCAGCTTTAGTCCACAGTATGCTAAATGGGAAACACTGGAGGATGGTACATGAGGGGTTTAAATAGGGAGAGAGTTAATTAGAAGCAGGTGATCGCGATGGTTGATAAGTGTGTGATTGTGAACCGAGCAGTGGTCGTGGTAGGTGATTTGTGCGGATATGTGTGTACGTGTCTGTGTCTGCGTTCCTGGTTCGGTGCGGACCAGAACCTGACAACTTGTTTCCACTTGATATCAGAATTAGTTGAAGAGAATAGCTGGTCCTGTTCTTTATTGCAACTTAAATATAAACATGCTTTTGAGGGACCCTCTGGAGAATGTCTGAGGGGTACACAAGAGTTTAATTCTTATAAACTTTTTCAAGGGCAATTATGTAAACAACCCTCCTTTTTTTCCATATTGTTCTTTGAAGTTTCCACCATTATGCTCAAATTACACATGACATTATAAAAGCTAGTCACCTATGAACCTGCGGGCTTATATAGAAGGGAAAATAAACTATGGACTATTTGTGCTCTGCATTCTTGCGTATTTATTTATGCTAGGCTGTACATAATGCAGCCTTAAAAACATAGGATAAAAATCCCCATGTAACACAATTCAGGTTCTGTCTAAATACATGGCTAGCTAGCTAGTTATTTTACAATCCCATTTAGAACATATATCGTCGTGAATGTCCTGAACAAAACACGCTGTACCTAATCCCCATAAATGACATATCTCTCACTGAATAAAAACTTGTATGCTTCAACAGTATACAGTGGTAGAAATGGTGATCACCTTTAAAAGGATTTCTTACTGTAGGCCTATTATAAACAACATGGAGGAAATTAAAATAAAAATACTTGAGTCAGGTGTCTGTTGAATTCCGAGCGATATATATATAGAGGTTGGAAATTGGTTGTCTAAAAATGAATTGTGATTGTTAAGTCACATAGATGTAAGTGGACATGAAGGGAAAAAATAGTGTGGGTGCCAAGTATGGTGATTGTATTTTTAAAGCTGTAGGAAATGTTACATTCAGAATGTTTGTGAGACAAAAAAAAAAAAAAAAGATATAATTACTATCCATGGTATAATTGACTGTGTTGCAGACAACATAGGCAGGGATTAGACTGAAAAATGTCAGAGTATTTTTAATGCTCTTTATTGCTGTCATCAGAGGTTATGCAGCCATATCCTCCCGAGCAAGTACGGCTTCTAATCCTAACAGTTTGGCCGCCTGCAGACACAAATAAAGTGTTGAGCAATATTTAATTACATCTACTTGAAATGCATATTTAATTGCATTGTTAGTATTTATGGAAAACAAGTGTTAGGATTGCTCTGCTCCATTGCAGACTTTCTCACTCTAGCAACTGTGGATTCCATCTCCTCAATCAGTTGGCCCATATCATATTCACAGGAACCATATTCCATCTTTATAAAAGAATTCAGTTTCACCTCCAACTATGAAGAGAAACAGTGTTAAGCAATATTTAATTACATCTACTTGAAATGCATAGTTCATAGCATTGTGAGAATTTATGGAAAACAAGCGTTAGGATTGCTCTGCTCCACTGCAGACTTTCTCACTTTAGCAAACACGGCTTCCAGGTCCTCAATACACTTATCCCTCTCATTGATATTCAAATCTTTAGGTTCCACCTGTAGATATGAGTAGAAATATTGTTGAACAGTATTTAAATACATTTAATTGAAATATGACTTTAATTACATTTTGATACATTTGTAATTTATAATTTGTATTGGACTGGAAAGGAAACAAATACAATTTTTATCGCATAGCCATAATCACATAGCCTGCAGGCCTAATGATGTAAAAATGTGCCCCCAAACATCAAATGTTCAGCAGAAATAACAGGACCTGACACACTAAGGTACCGTAAACCCATTCAAATTGTGCTATTGGAATAATAAATTCCAATGCATTCAGTCATTTTAGCTAGTGTTGATTTTGATTCTCGCCACAATTATACTAATAATCAGTGTTACAACTCAGCATGCAAAGTCACCGAACAGTCGACTGTTAATTCTATAGTAAGGAGAATGTAAAACAAACAAACAAAAAACCCACCAACAGTATTTTTTTTTTCCTGTAACTGACAAAGATTGCATATGCTAAATGTATGTGTCCTAAATATATTCTAAATACATTTACATTAGTGTTTTTAATTAATTTCTCGAACATTTGTTGAAATGCATTTGTAATTTATATTCAGAGACATTCAGTGTACTTAAGTACAAGCATTCAATTAGCATCACTGTTCACCATAGCTGTTTTTCCATTTTTTGTGGCTTTTGTCCATTGCCACAGTATGGCTTTAAATCATTTGTCTTGGTTCTACTTTACTTACTATGGCTGATTGAGTTCTCTGAGTAGTGAAGTCCTTCTTCATTAAACGCTTTGGTCTAGTATCTGTTTAAAAAGTAACAGAAAATGTCTTATTAGCGTTGTATAGATACTTAGAACACTGCTACGTAGATCTCTCTCTCTCAGACAGACACACACACACACACAGTTCATCCAAGAAGTCATCCTCTATTCTGGAAGGGTTCTGGGCTCGTGTTTTTTCGTTTTTCTTTTTCCCATATTTACCAAATATCCCGTGCTTTTCCTTTTCATATTTCTCAGAAGGAACATGTTCCTTGCGTCTTGGATTGCAATTGTAACTACCGCACTGACCCATAATAAATTTAGTGTACCCGTTATCTGTGATCTGTAGTCTAAAAATGGGTCACAGAAATTGTTCATTTGAAAAATCTGTTCTTTGACTACATCATATTCGCTTAATTGATGCGGCTGCATTATGACATCACACGCCACCCACTGAAATAAAAGCTGAGGATGTCATTGCAGAGGTAGGAGGAGCCAGAGTAGAATATTACAGAATATTACATTGCTTGAATAGTGGCTCTGTCTGCCCTGGGGGTATTATTGAAACCCAAAGGCTGAAAGGATGGGGAGAGAGAGAGAGAGAGAGCGAGCGAGCGAGCATGTGTGAACATATTCTTGTCACGGTACGCCCCCCCCCCCCCAAACGTCTCCCCGTGTGTGTTTGCTTGTGTGTGTGTGTGTGTGTTCATCCGTGTGGCCATGCTCCCTTGTGTTTCACGGCTGCCCTTCATTGTGTTGTTATTGTTTGCGTATATAAGTCCTTTGTGTAAACGTTAACGTTGTCAGTGTTTGATCCCACGATAGCCTTAGTGCTACGTTGTCTTCCATGTCTCTAAATAAACATCGTTATATGCATCATTGCTCCTCTTTTGTATCCTGCCAAGCCTCCCTGTGTTACAATTATGATAAAATTGGATAAAATACTAGATCATAGATTGCAGTCTGAAGTACTTTTGACCTGCTGAGAGTTAGCCTGATTTGACTTAGCCTGTTCCTAACCTTTGTTTAGTATGTTGCATAAAAGCTCATGGAAATATTTCAGATGTAATATACATGTAACTGACCTAGTAGAGCAAAATTACAGAATTGTAAGGAGGAAGTGACGTTCTTGGGGCATATCATTAAAGGGGGAAATACACACAAGCTGTCTCAAAACCGACCACAAGCCATAATTTCGCTACCTAAACCATAGTGGCATACTCCCCTCTTACTGTTTTAGTCCCACACGCATTACATCGAATACTGCAGGACCAAAGAGTGTCACACTTATCAGCCCAGTGGTAGCTGAGATACCACACCACCCTCTTAGATATGCCTAATATAACTGTCAAAAGGTGTATAACACTGAACCCAGCTACACTCCTTCCTAGGGAGGAGGATGGAGATCCACAAGACTGCACAGCAGTCTTAGCTGAAGTATATATACCGCGGGTTGATCTCTTTGAAGAAGCCATAAGTAACCCAGACCTATGCCTCTATGTGGATGGGTCAGCATGCAGGGACGACACAGGGGTCAATAGGGAAGCATACGCGGTAGTAACAGATCATGAAATACTTAAAACAGAAGTATTACCATCCTCCTATTCAGCGCAGGCTGCTGAACTAGTAGCACTGACGGAAGCATGCAAACTAGCTGCAGACAAAACTGTTAATGATTTTGGAGCCATATGGAAACATAGGCAATTCCTGACAAGCTCGGGTAAATATATTAGACATCACCATCTTGCTAGAAGCCATTTCGCTGCCAAAGACAATTGCAGTTGTTAAGTGTGCAGCTCACAGGACTACAGAAGACCAAATCAGCAAGGGGAATACTTTTGCAGATAGAGTAGCAAAGGCAGCTGCAACTAAAACCGCTGTGCAAGCAATACAGGAAACCGCTGCTACCCCGCAGGCCACATTATGGGAAATTCAGTCAGGGGCTACCGCCACTGAAGGCACCAGGTGGAGACAACTAGAACCTCCTGTTAACAACCCACGCTGCTGTCAAAATAGAAGGACGAGGAACCTGGGTACATCACACACACCGTAAGAAGGCTCCGACACCAGCCCCAACTCCAAGCAGCAGCACCCAAACAGACTAGGTCGGAACTGTGTTGAGTAGGGTGTTAAAGGCAAGGCCTACCCTTTCGACACTCGGAACCGTCAAGAGACGGTAGAGAAAATCAGACACAGCTAACACAGTCAGAACATAGACTGAATATTAATATGGATGAAGAATCCCATGACTTATGAGAAGACTTGTTACCATTTCAGGGTCCCAACGCCACTGAAGCAGAATGATTAGCAGCTAAATGCCAACAAAATACAGCGTGTATGTCAGCCATTGTGCATGCCCAACATATCGAGCAAGAGTACCTGGTGTGCCAGCACACCAGTGTTCCAAGGACTGTAATCCCTCTGAAAAACGCAGACGTAGGAGAAGTGAATATGACAATCTCTATGTGCCAGGTTATTAACCAGACCTCAAACTGTCCCAGTCCCACTAACCCCGCACCACCGAAAATGATGCTGCATGTGGCAGCTAGTAAGGGTGAGATATTTGTATAGCAGATGAAGCAGCAGGTGCCGGAAGTCTGGTCCAGATGCATCGATTATGTGCAGGTGCACAGCAATGGCACTTGCAGTGACTCCAATAGCAGTTCCCTGTGGAATTGCTCCATGACAACCCTGCAGGGGTATTGGAATGTAATGTGGGTCGGTGGTTCGGTGGCCTATGGTGAATTGCCACAGAACTGGACTGGTTGTTGTTATCCAGCTGTAGTGCGCCCAAGGACGCAGGTGTATACACCTCCCCATGCCAAGCAGCACAGGGTGAGGAGAGACATAACCAGCACAGACTATTGTGGTAGAATTCTGAGGGACCCATGGACCACTCCGGGTGAAACCATTGGTTGGTCCCTTTTCCTGGGCGGTGGCACAGTAGCAGCCCTGCAAAAGATCAATGGCTTAGCTTATCAGTTACTGCAAGTAGTTAATGACACCTTAGCAGCAATAGGTGCCTTAAAGATAGAACAACAAGTGATAAGGGCAGCAGTGCTTCAACATAGAATGGTATTAAATCTCCTAACCATGAAGGAAGGAGGAGTGTGCAAAATGATTAACACTTCCTGCTGTTTTTACATTCCAGATCTCAGCGCTAATATCACTGATTATATGAATCATATGTGATCTGCCTTCACTCCGCAGCCTACAGTTCCAGTAGCGGCTGTAGCGTTGCCCATTCTGCTACTCATTCTTCTTCTTTTTCTTCTTCTTCTGTGTTTACCTCCTTTTTTGTCATTGCGTGTCAGACGTCTTTCTAGTGTGTTCACCATGCCAGCGCTCAGCGGCCATGCCAATGACCAACCCCAGCTCAGTGAAGACATTCTGCTCCCCAAGATGGGCGGTGCTGGTGATCCACATGAAGACATCGTAGTGCTATTTGCTGAATAAATGTGTGATAATGTGTGATATAGAATAAAGGGGGGAAATGTTGTGGGAATTTACCTTACTTCATTTTGTGGAAATTTACTTTGCTTTATTTTACTTTGCTTTATGTTTCTATAGTCACAGCATAACAGTCTGCAGATAAGCATGTGAGTCAGGTACACCAGCTGCTCACATACCGTTCTAACCATAGACATAGAAGAAGCCTTCAGCGCTCAGGCTAACCAAAACATGAATTAGCCGATACTCTGTAGGAGTTGTTTTTCTTTTTTTTCTCTTTCTTCTGTTCTCTGTATAAGGGGAGGGGGACCGTACTGCGCGTCAGTCCTTTTACTCTGTTATACAGGGGACAGAACTCAATAAAATTTTACTCTTTACTACACAATGCATAAAGCTGTCTGTGTTTGATGTGCTCTCATTTTCCCACCACATCCATTTAGCAGTACTTCTGAATAACCGAAATGGCTTAAAACAGCTGAGGGGATATTTGAAACTGAGTGATAAGATGTTCAGCAATTTATATATCATAATACAAGGCAGGAAATTAAATTTGGCTGAACTGCACAACAGTAGCTGGCATGAAAAGTATGTCGTAGAGAGAGTAACAAAAAACTCAACCTCTCACCTCGCGCTCTGAGATGTCTCCGTCACTGTCTGTAGTGTCCTCTAGGATACTGCTGCCCTCACTAAAGTGTGTCACCCTGACCGGGTCAAACATCTCTTGAACATAATAACTACACAATGGAAAATCAGCTTCAAGTGCTGCATTGCGCAAGAGTGCACTGTAAATGGCCAGATATAAATGGCAATGTCAGTAGTAAATTTATATATGCAGTCATGGAACAGGACCTAGCTGTAGAGCACAGCTTTAAGGTGCATATTATGATGTGCTCTTACCAATCATCCTCCTGGCTGTGTCTTGCTCTTTTGGCCAAATGTTTCTCTTCCAATGCGGACAGACCAGACTTGCTGCATATTACTCCGTGCACTATAAATAAACCACATGTATAATGCCTTGTAAACAATGGAAGAAGGGAAATTTGAATTGTGACTACTCTGTTAAAGGGGCGGATAAGGCAACCCCCCCAAACCCCCCCGAAAGCTGTTCTGTTATCCCTAATTGCTATGCAATAGTCCTGTGATTAACTCAAAGGCTGGAGAAGTTTCACCTTTCTCTATTTGAATCCTGAAGGCTGTTCGGTTCTGTCACCCACAATCCATCCTGTGTAATTAAACATTCACATCATAACTCGACCCCGTGTAAAAGGGCAAACTCACTCGGATGGGGGAAAGGATCACAGACTACCTGTACTGCTGCCGCAACTCTGCGGCCATTCCAACAACATCCACATACATTCCAGCAACATCCTATTATAGGACACAGTGTATCTGGCTTAAGTACACCCATTTAATAGCATGTTGGACCTTCTTTGGCCTCCAGAACTGCAGCAATTCTTTCTGGCATAGTTTCCACTATATGCTGAAAATGCTCTGCAGGAATCTTGGTCCAATCTTCATAGGATATTTTCTCTTAAATTACTTGGAGGGACTGACATGTTCTAAACTGCCTGTTATACCTTTACCCAGGGATGTTCTATAGGATTAAGATCTGGGGACTGTGAAGGCCAGGGAAACATTGAAAATTTGCTGTCTTGATACTGGAACAAATCCGTGATTATACAACCCTTGCGGCAAGGTTTCTTGTCTTGTTGAAAGTGTCCTTCTGCCATAGTTTAAGCAGCTGCATGAAGGGATGCACTTGGTCACAATACATAGGTAAGCCCTTCTGTTCAAACATCTACTGATTTCAGAGGACCCATGCTGTGCCTTCAGACATGTTAGTTGGAGCAACAGCATTGTATCTGGCTGCAATTTGCTTGACCGTGCGCCACATGATCATCAGAATGATTCTTGATGTCATCCTCTTCTGATCCCTTTCAAAATATTGGTCCTGGCTAGTCTGTTCCATGCCTCGTTCGCAGTTCGCTTCGCTCAGACCACTTGATTTTCCCATTCTAATGTTTACATGGCGTTTTTTGCAATTAGTCAAAACTGACCTTTCATGACCTTCATTATAAACTTTTCTAAGCAGTCATGATCTCACCCTGTCATAATATTTACTATCAGATCTTCCCTGTGTCCAAAGTGATCTCATGGCAGGAATTTTCCCAAGTGTTTACATTAAAGGAATCTGACTATACTGATTACTCTTCGCCAGCTAACAGCAAATAAAAGATGCTAGATTTTGGATTATGTGAGTATATAACACGTGACTGTGTTTGTGTCAGAGAAGGGAGAGGAGAGGCTTTGTCTCCAGCCTCCTGCTGCTTGCCGCTGTTCAGCTTCTCACTCCTGAGATCCTTCTCGTTCTCCTTCTCACCATTGCGTCCCACTCCGCCAATGCTGCTGCAACTTCAAACGCTGACAAAGTGCACCGGCTCAAAGCGTGGTCTAGAGTCAAATTTGAACACGGGCATCTTCCTCATTGGCTCATCTCCTCAGAGGGGCAACACATGCACAGTTTCAGCTCCTATCGATACCCACGTAGAACCTTATAAAATCAAACTGACAATGACAAGGAAACCATATTTTTAACACCTCCAGCACAACAAGTAGTAGTTTTTAGCAATGCACTACTTTTAATGGTTGTTGAGCATCTGGAAAGAATGCAAGTCACCAGGGTAACATCATCAAGAAGCCCTTTTAGACTTACTTCCATCAGATGAATTCGGCCTCTTTTTTGCTTCAGTATTTGGGACTAATTCGTAGGAGGGCATTTTGCCAACATAAATCCCCTCTGCCATGTCATGCACTCTCTGCATCAGTTGTGGGCCATATCTGCTAGACCAAACATTTACATTCTGAATACTTTGGCTGAAGTTGTTATAATGTTAGTATAAAAATCAACACTTTTATCTGTATCTTAATTTCAGGCTGATTTAACAAGTAGATAAGATAACGTAGTGTGCGGTTGTCTTGGCTTGTCCTAATGGCAGTCAGGGGCCAAAACACTTACTGTAACACTTTATACTTATAACACATTTTCCTTAACTATTACAGATGCCGTTTAACAATGTTCTATTTTTAAAATATGGAAACAGCAACTCAGCACAGAAGGCGTTAGACCCTACCTGCATCCTAAGAACACATGGGTCACCCACACCATCGATAGAGACAACAGCTGATCTAAGTCTCTTGTTTCGTAATTTTCAACGTGCTTGTTTATGAATAACTTTCGAGCTAACCACTGCTTATCACTTTCAAAGTGTTGTCAGAATTTATTGATATGAAAGACTCTCGTCATGCTGATAATTGTCTGGTAGGACCAACTGACGTTATTGCCCGGACATACGCTCGGTGAGAAAAGCATTGTGGGAATTTCAAATATGGCCTGTGCAATGCTCGGTTTGCCTGCTAGTGTCGGCTTTCCTTGGACATTTA
Source organism: Electrophorus electricus (assembly GCF_041902795.1). Taxonomy (NCBI): domain Eukaryota; kingdom Metazoa; phylum Chordata; class Actinopteri; order Gymnotiformes; family Gymnotidae; genus Electrophorus; species Electrophorus electricus. Next base: position 90,537 of record NW_027658422.1, read on the forward strand.
CATTTACTGCATGTAGCAGACACTCTTATCCAGAGCGACTTACAAAAGTGCTTTGTTATTTATTCATAGAATACATCCTAGCCAGTCCAATAGGTTAGAGTCCAATATAGCAATGATCTAGAATACTGTAGAAATGCAGGGATTACTGCTGATGCCTAGAAGTGTTAGATACTGGAGCCTTTCTCTATTCAGGCACCCAACGCAAGGTCTCTGCCTATCAGCCATGACATGGCGGCTTGACCACAAGCTGGTCGCCCGAGGTCATCCGCTCCCTCTTCTTGTCTCCTTTACCCCTCCCTTTCTCTTTCTCTCTCTCTAAAGAGAGACGTTTAAGGACAGGAGTGGCTAATGGCGGGCAAGAGAACAGCTCGTGGCTCGTTCATGCAGAGAACATCTAATCTTTAATAACCTTGTCCCTTTCCTTTCTACGTAGTCCCTTAGAACATGCCTCACTTTTCCCCATCATCCTGTAGATTTAGATAGTAGATATAGGACACATATATACTCTGTGCTTTCCTCAATAAAGTGTAACTCTCTTGATTCACTACCTTGGTGTCAGTATCTCTTGACTTCCCCGGATCCGGCTACAGAGGACGGAGGGCAGAGGGTAACTTGGAGGAGATTGAACCTGAAGGACTTGTCACTTTGAACCAGTTCCTAACAAGAAGTACAAAATACATAAAGTCTACCTTAAACATTGATAAGTGCAATAAACAATAAGTACTAGAGTACTACTAGACCAGCAAGTAGTAAGTTGCAGTAGTTTAGCTTTGAGATCACAAGAGACCACACAAGCACCTGGGTAGCTACCTGCAAGAGAAGGGGCCGAATCCTTCGTATGTTACAAAGGAGAAATCTGAAACATGAGTTGAGAATGACAACTGGTTGTCCAAAGTTATGATCGTGATACCAGGGAGTTCTCAAAGGGAACTGTGAGGTCCTGATAAGGGCTGGGAGTACCCGGGATGTACAGAAGGTTGCATGTTAGCTTGGACAGCTAGCTGGCTCATTCGCTTTCTATCCATCTTAAAACTGCCAAAGTCTCGAAGTAAACATCACTAGTGAGTTATTCTACACATCTGGCATTGGCAGAGTGTTACAATAATAACAGTTCACCGCAGCAGTAAAGCGATAAACACTTGTCTTATGTAGCTGACAAGCTCGCAAAATACACCAAGCCCGTTGTCATAGCAACCAGCACTTAGCTTGCTCGAACTAGCCTAGCTAAGATAGCCTTAATGGGCTAACAAAGACTCATTTCTACGCCAGGCGCACATACTACAAATGCATATTAGCTACATAACTGTTCCAATAAATGCGTGTATTACCATGCTATTCATTAATTTTCCTGTATGTGCACAACTGTAGACCGGGGGTTCTTTAACGTAATCCTCTTCGCCATTAGCTTAGCTAGCTAATAAAGCTAAGCTAGTTAGCCAGCCTAGCTAACTAACTGATATGTTTCAATGTGGAGACGCAGTAAGAGTGTCTCTAATAATTTGAGTTTGTTTTCATTCGGTACGTACACTCAAACGGTGTCATACAGTTATTGAATAAATCAGCAGAAGCTGTTATTAAAATAATGTTCTGCGTCCTTTCGAGGTCTTACCTTGACATTGGTGAAGCTTAGCAGTGGTAACCTACATACGATTCGCATTAAATAAATTAAATACAAAAAAAACATATTTCTACGGTCAACCGAGAAGTCCATGTCTTTGTGAAATTTATTCTATGAGAATAATTTAATATTACTTGCTTTGGAAAAAGCAAACACTTCATGCCAAACTTAAAGTGTGCAGGGCACAGTAATTGCTGTAGAAGACACATACATGTATTTTCACAATACACAGGCTGTTCATGTCTGTTCAGTACATATGGTTATATTACACCTTGGTTATGTGTAATATGGATATAAATGCTAAAATGTTCTATTACAGAACACGACACCTGTTGCGTTTTATATTGGTAAATCTCTGATATGACCACTGTAACATAAAGTTGCGGTTATAAATACGTGAAACATTTTGATCGACTGAAATGTAGCTGTATGTACATGCAATATATTTGTGATTATGTAAATTAAACAGCTATTCTTATTCTTATGGATAGCTAAATAAATTGCAATTTCGTCGTCTTCAAGGCATGGCATGTTTATTCATTCTTCGGCATACAAAATGACGCCTTTTCACGTTGTGGAACTACAAATATGGCGGCCTTTTTTCTTTAGCGTTTTAATGACGTAAAAGCAGAGTCTCACCGTAAAGTCGGGCAGGAGGATCTGGACTCATTTATTTCTTCGTATCTTCCGCCATCTAGCGGTCAATAACGGGTAGTCTTGAATTGATTTCTATCGCGTAATACTTTGGATATAAATGTTTAAATTTCCTGTTGCAGGACAGACAAAGTATAGTCAACCAGTTCTAACCTTTTGATAAAAACTTGAACTTCAAAGTAGGTGAATCTATTTCCTTAAACCAATCAGATCACAGTTCATTTACATAACATCAATGCTTTGAGTGCTTTAGATATGAGAACATCACAGTGATCTTTCTGCTCACACATCAGTCAGTCTATAATTCTGTATTATGTGTTTTTATAGCTTCCAACTTTCATGAGTTCCTTGAATCTGTGGAGAAAAGTGCAGACCAATGTAGTTTCTTATTTGTGAACATTTATACATTCATTTTAATTTATTTATCATTTAAATGTTTTATTAATTTTAATTTATAGACATAAGGACACAGAAAACAGTTCATATACTGAATGAATTGTTACTAGGTAATATTTTCTAGACTGTGTTTACCATATGTTTTTATTTCTAAACGTTAATGCAGTGTGTTAATCTGTCACACCGAGGCAGAAGGGGTGAATCTGATATACCCCTCTTCCATTGTCAACTATTCAGAGTCCTCCAGTGGAGCTCATACAACTAAAGAAACACATACAGAGGTCACTGGAGGTTCTAAGTTACATCTAAAGTGGTCTAGTTGTCACGTTGCGAGGATAAGCAGGATGCAGGGACGAGGCACGATGAAACGCACTTTTATTTTTGCAAACATGCAAAACATACAACAAAGCTCAAACACTATGCACATCTCAAACACCAACACATGTACTATGACACACGAGACATATATACACCCAAGCCGATTACACACAACAGAGAACAGGTGAACGACACGAGAGGGTGTGGCAACAAAGACGAACACACAAACACCAAGATATTTGAGGAGGGGGCGGGGCCACAACATGACGCTAAGCCTATACACACTGTTCCAACACTACCCTGTAGGGTACCATCTCCATGGAAGTATATTTTTAAAAGCATGTTTGGTAACCATATTTATACTGGAACAATTTAATCAAATGAATTGTGTTTTTTGTTCCTCTCTAAGACCTTTCGGACGTCGATATTGAGATTTGAGTCTGAGCAAGTTGAGAAACCCACTATGAGGGTTTCTGGGTGCTCTGGAGGAGCATCCAGAAGTCGTACACCTGCACCAAGCCTGAGACCTCTCTGCCCCTGACACAATTGCCCAGGAATTGTGGGCATGTACCTAGACTATGAGGATGGGCAGCTGTCTTTCTATTACATACTAACATATCTACATATTTATCGGAAACCTCCGGGAGAAGAAGCTGTATCCCCTGTTTGCGCTGCTGGACAGACACACTTATGACACTGTACTCATCAAAAGCAGCACCAGAGATGCACTGAGTCATATCCCGCTACACACCTCTCAGGCCAGCTTGTTTGCACATTTTGTCATAAAACTTAAGATGTCATTTGTTGCTGTTATATATAAAATTGCCAAATTAAAAAATAAATAAATCAAAAAGTACTTGTGGCTAGACAAACAGCCAATCACATAAACAAAATATAATGTCAGTAATGTTTGTGGCAGGTGTTTCAAATGTGCCCAGACTCATATTCAAAAATATCCATGTTTCAACAGTTTGAAGGTGGCCATGACACTAACAGTCTGGTGGAAATTCCACAAGATATCAAACTCCACACTCACACAAACTATTCATTCTCCCATTTGGAACAATCCAGACTTTACCATGAACAAAAATATTAAACTTTACATCTTGGATAGAAAAGGGCATTACACACCTTAAACATATTTATCATAAGACTTCTTTCATGTCACGCCCACAACTAGCCCCAAAATACGGTATAAAGAGCACCCAGTTCCTACAATAACATCAGCTAAGATCACCTATGTGTTCAAAAATCAATCCCGATACCTACATCCATATCAGAATTTATAAACAAACATTCTTAATACAAAAAACCTATTATCTAAGATATACAAAATAATAGTGAAATCAAATCTCACAGTTACTCTCCCATCGAGACAATGGGAGGAAGATTTATTACCAGCCCCCGACGCTGCAGTTTGGATTAAAATGTGTAATAATCATTACCACATGACAGCAACACTAACCTACAATGCATTCAGTACAAAATAATACAGAGTACATTATACTACACATTGGATGTTTAAAATTGGTTTCACAAGCTCAGCAATCTGTACATACTTTACTCAAAACACAGTTGACGATTACATTCACGCCACGTGGCAGAGCACACCTATCAAGCAATTTTGGCAAGTCATCATCAAGTTCAAGTTCAAGTTCAAGAGGTTTTATTGTCATTTCAGCTATATACAAGTACACAACAAAAACGAGACAATGTTCCTCCAGGGCCATGGTGCAACATAAAAACAACAGTGCAACAGACAACATGCTACACAAGTGCAAACAGTCCAATATAGTGCATCACCAACATATCCCATACTTTAAATAACCATATCCATCCAACACCATCTTTATGTCTCCTAGGAGACATATCATCATCCAATATGACAGGATACTATGGATAACATTATTATATTGATATAATAAAAATATTATTGCAAAAAAACAACAAACAAAAAAACATACTCATGAACTGGAAAACAAAAAATAATATTAGTGTCACCCAGTAGAAAAATCTATTGATAGACTATATATCAATAGAATAATTCTCAGAATTAATCAATAACAGAACCAATAATCTAGACTGGACACCTTTGATAAAATCCATACAGAGCCAATCCATAAACGCTAAATATCACACTCTAATACGTGTACATATACAATCCAACATACATGTACTCACACATAACCATATACATAGATACATACATACATACATACACACACACACACACACACACACACACACACACACACACACACACACACACACACACACATTATTCCTGTAATGGTGCAGATGGCGAATACTTAAAAATATTATATATACATTTTGCGTTTGTCTGTTCATCTGTCTGTCTTATTTTGAATAATAAAGCTCTAAAGGTCCACTGATGGGGGGTAATAAATTCATATATTTATTTCTGCAGATTTCTAAAAGAAGAGGCTGTGGTCAGGGTGGAGTGAATCTTTGATAACCAAGATTGTTGTTGTTTTGGCCTTCGAATAGACAATGGCATTACCCAGTGTCAGGTCTTTCTCAGTAAACTGCAGAGAATGATATAGAGGGCAAGAAATGGTCAAGCACAGTTTAATTGGGTGTGTGTCTGTGAAAAACACTAGAGCTCTCTGATACATTTTTGGTTCAAGATTTAATCATCATGCAAATGATTGTGATTAATGCTTTGTCTGTTTAATTCAAATATACTATAAACCTAATATTTTAATAGGGTTGGCAACTTTCTAGATCCGATTACTACATGTGTTGTTCATGTAACTGTGCAAATAAACTGCAAACACAATTACTTTTAGAAGTATCATCCAGTTTGTTTTCACAATTGCCAAAATGTAATGAATCACAGCCAGTGTTCTAAAACAGAGCTGGAATGTATTCCTGGTTGATGTGCCCTGTTTCTGGTTAAAAAAAAAAATAATTGGTGGATGAATTTTCAATGAAAGTGCTTCACTCAGCAGCCATTAATGATTCTTATATCCAGTATGAATAAATTTAAATTCCTATCCTTGTATCAGGTGCAGCAATTATGTGTAACAACTGTGAAGCAAAAAAGCAAAAGCAAAATTGTAATATAACAATATAGGTAATATAGAACTTGATCTAATGATATTAATTAGGCTATGCAAATAAAACAACTACTTCTGTAGCACATCATTCATGCCTGTTGAATAGGCAGTTTTCTGCTTTGCAGATACTTGAAATCTTTTACTAATCTTTCCCCAAATCCAGTAGGAGCTGCCTTTTACATTAACATGCCAGGATACACACTCACTGGATGTTTAATCTTTCTAATGGTTAAGCTATATTCTTATAGTCAAGAAAGATATATTGTAATTATTAATCAGTTAAAAGGATTTCTTACTGTAGGCCTATTATAAACAACATGGAGGAAATAAAAATAAAAATACTTGAGTTAGACAGTGGACACAGGTTGCTAATAAATCAAGTAAATGAAACTGGATGGACTGCTTAATTATGTAACAACACAACATTTATGGCGACGAAGATGTTTCACACATATACATTCTTACATGATGCTGACCTCAATATTCATATTTCACATTGATACTGTAACACTATAGATGAACCTAAACCTCACATTTCCCCAAATCCAGTAGGAGCTGCCTTTTACATTAACATGCCAGGATACACACTCACTGGATGTTTAATCTTTCTAGTGGTTAAGCTATATTCTATATAACCCTGTACTGGCCAAATAATTACATTTGATGTTCTATTTTGTGGATTAATCCCATAACTGAATTATTCACATGGTTTTATAGCCATGGTTAATACTTGCTGTCAAAATGCTGAGGTTCATAAGAACCTCTTTCCTTCATAAGGAAGCTTCCTGTTTTTGAAACAGGTAGTTTCAGCATACTAGCTCTTACTGCTCTCTATCTGTTTAACAAATGTTTTGTTGGATTTAACTACTTTCTACCTGGAAACTGGCAACTTCCATGGAAAACTATTTTATCATCACAAACTATATCTAAGGAACTACCACAAACATAAGTAATGTTAACATTTTGCTTTTTCATCATGACTTATGTTCTGCTTCAGAGCACTGAATGCAGCATGTTTATTCTTCGTCATTAGTGGCAGTTTTATCTGTGAGAAGTGTAGATGAATTGCTAGTCTGACAGACAGTACGCATCCAGACAGCAAGGCGAAAGGGTGACGTTACGGCAAAGTAGACGAGCTTCCACCAGCTCATGGGACCACTACACATCCCCAACATTAAGTAACAAAATCCCAGAGACCTTCTGCCTGTGCTGGCCAGACTTCAGATCAGAAGGTGAGAGAATACAGTCATGTGTTGTGTGGCTCAGATTGTTCACACAGTTAGTAACAGTCCAAACACTTTAATTATACTGTACAGTATGAGACCTGGAAATGTGTGTCTGTGTCTGTGTTTTTGTGTGTGTGTGTGTGTGTGTGTGTGTGTGTGCCTTCTCCCCAGGCTGAGCTCCAGCTTTGTAAGGCTCTATATAAATGTAACTTTGCTCATTCAGTCATATCCTTTGTTCCTTCAAGGACTTTATTTTTCAAAAGCAAACAGCAAAAAGCTTGATTTTCTTGGTGATTTTATTTGGAAATGACGACCTCTCTCACTGGCTGCCTGGATCACTGATCACTGCCTGTACTTGGCAGGATGGATCTCTGTGGTCTACAGAATATCCAGACTGCTTGTAGAAACACATGTTCTCATTAAAAAGAGAAATAAGGCATAACAGACTCTTTATGATTTACAGTTTCATGCCTGATAGATAACAGTGTACAAGAACTGAAAGAAATGATATTTTGTTTAAAATGTCAAAATGCATAATTATCTGGCCATTAATGACTCAGGTCCACTGACACAAATATACTATTTATTGCTTTGCTTATTCATTCATTTGCTAATTCAATCATTCGTTTATTCATTCATTCGTTCATTACTTTAATTCATTGATATATAAATCTACAGGTGTTTGTACTACTACACGGTGATTTAGTAGAGGGAGGTGTGTTTGGGAATCCTGAACAATGTGGTAATTATAATCCATCTAATTTCAACCTCAGTCACAATGACACCACTGATGTGTCAGCAAAGAGGATCTATGATACTTTCTCCACCAACAACAATATTCACACTGTGAGGTAACTGTGTGTGTGTGTGTGTTTAGGCATTTAAAATAAGGCTGTATTTATTTTAGTTTAAAATTTCAAATTTAAAAGCGTATTTTGATTTTATAGGCTCTTCAACAACAGAATTACACGCATACAAATCTTCCTCTCAGACAAGTGCTTTGAAGTCTGGTGATGTTGATGTGTTGTTGGCACTGTAATGATGAGATTTGATTTTTCTAGATTATTGGGACTATCCAAATTATATTTTTGTTTTAAGTGAAAAAATGTAATGATTAAAAAACAAATTTTAGTTATCTTATACATTTTAAGATTACATATAAAAATCAAATACTCAAAATTTATTTATAAAGTACTTTTTAAAATTGTATTTTATTTTATTTTATTTACAACAGGTGCTATTACAAAGCAGCTTTTCAAATGTCCAAGTCCAAGCCCCCAGTAAGCAAGCCAAGGGTGACAGTGGCAAGGAAAAGCTCCCTAGAGCATGAGGAAGAAACGTCGAGAGGAACCAAGACTCAAAGGGGGTCCCATCCTCCTCTGGCTGTTTAAAGAGAGACATAAATTAAAAAATGAAATAAGCATTTAATGTTTAGTCCAACTTTCTGGAGGTTCTAGACTTGTGTGCATGTGTCCGAGACCCAAGTCGCAAGAGAACGTCCATTAAGGGCAACAGAGAGTAGCTGGTTGGGGAGGAGGTGGTGTGGGCTACAACAGGGGACATCAGGGGATGATGGGAGTAGCCAAGGCATCTGAGACAGGATGAGGCTCAGTAACATCACAACATCAGGGGTAGGTGTACCTCGGCAGAGTCCACTATCAGTCCAGTGTATTAGAGCAATGATGTTTGATTCCTACTCAAAGAACATGTGATATTTCCAACATTCACTTTAGGTATCAATGAAGTTGTGACATCAAGCAAAGGAGGACAGTGAGACATGAGTAGACAAGCACAAGTTGGACCTATTAGGAACAATGAAACAAAACCTGAAGACAAGAAAACAGAAATGAAAGCCTGAGTGAGCTGAACTGAACTGAATCAAACTCCTACTGCTATATGGACCTAGCTCTGTAATATAGTTGAAACTGTAAGTTGCTATAGATAAGCGTGTCTGCCAGATGTCTGCTCACATTAAGCAGTGCAGTTGTGCAGTGTGAACATGACATCTGTCTTTTACAGCAAAATCAAATTATTTTATTATTCTTTAAATGTCTTTAAATGTCTTCATGGTCTAGCAACTCATAATGGCATTAGCACTTGAAAGGAAAAAAAAAACAAAAAAACAAAAAAAAAAACCAACAGCAAAACAAAAACATCTCAAAACACACTTATTGCATTGAGTTCTGTTTAGGTGACTTTTGATTTTATATTAACACATCTACTGTTATCTATTTACCTTTTCCTTTTATCATTATATATGTCATTTTATTTTTTATCCTTTGGGCAATTAGTCTCTTCTCAATGCGTTTTATTTTTTGTGTGCAGAGAGAAGGGGTAAGAAGATGCATATACAGAGGTCTGGACTAGCCGTGCTGTCAAAGGTTAGGGGAAATGAAATAAATAAATGTTCCAAAATGTTTTTTAAATAGTTTAGTATCCAACATTTTAAATTCTAACATTTATGGTTACCCCCAGCAGTGATCAGTGGTAGCTCAGTGGTAAAGATACTTGACATGTAGTCAGAAGCTTACCTGTTCCAGCCCTACTGCTGCCAAGTTGCCACTGTTGCTTCTCTGAGCAAGGCCCTTAACCCTCAATTGCTCAAGTTATACTCACTCGTAAGTCACTTTGGATATAAGTATCAGGTAAATGTATGATTGTGTTTTTTATAATCTTGTACACATAAATGTCATATTCAACCAGAATATGTAAAACACACTGTCAAATCGTGTTTATAAAAATACGTTTTAGTTTTAATTAATTTCTGTAACTTCATGTCACTTATGCTGATATGGTTGTTGGCTCAGACAACAATGGCCACAAGAGGGAGACAAAGAGCTTCCCTAGTAATCAATGAAAACAGGCATACCCTGTAACTGTATGCTATACTATTCTTTTATTTTATATTTTTCCTTGATGTCCACTTACAATGTTTGCATGGCTTTATGTTCCAAAAATAATCATAATCTATTTTACACAAATATTTTCCAACCTGTTTATCTTGTAGAATTAAATAGGACATGTATTACATTACGAATAAAGAATTCTGCGCTGCATACACTTAGACATCAGTAATATAACTTGCAGTTATATAACTTCTAGTGAAAATCCTTGAAGCAGTCAACACCATCATCTGGGTGAGCTCCATTTAACCCTCTGAAGTTAAACAAAGAATTGCAGCTAAATGTGTGAACATTATCACGTGTCAGTTCATAACAAGTTAAGCTTCATAATAGGTCACAAAGTCAAGAAAATTCATACCTAAGCATTACTTTGTTTGATATGTTTATGGATGTATTTGAGTATAACCAGGTCATTTGCCTGTTTTTATGTATTGATCTGTATTGCTCCAAAAAACTACTCACGTCTTCCAATGTTCTTGATCCCCACTTCTAAGAAATAGTAAATGGACTAATCCTAGTTGTGGATAAGTATAAGACTAAACAGCTGTGAACTAATTCCACACGAGGGGAGTCATCACTGGAAAGGTGTTCTGGTGCGAGGCGTGCAGTGGTCCCTGTCCTGCGAACACAGAGAGACACAGAGGCGAGATACCAGTTAAAAAGGTTTGAGAAAGTACATCCTCCACTGACAAGATTCTGTTGTTTAAATGTAAATGGAACAGGTCTGCTCCTTCTCTCAGCCAATATAGAAACAGCAAACTGCACTACAACAAGTACACAAGGTGTAATGAACTTGCTATGAGAATGATGTCAGTAAGTAACTCAAAAAGGAAAGGAGCTTCTCCTTCCTGTTTTCTTTGTTCTCTTCTTGTTAGTGTTTGTATTTGCTCTTTCAAAACACTCCTGCACTCATTCCTCACACTAAAACATGAACCTGGTGTTGTTTACACAGTGACTTGGTGTGAGGCATCTGATCCATGATTTCCCCCTGGGGTCACAGGTCTCGTTTGTCGCCTTTTTTTTCTCCTTAAGACAAAAACAAATTAAAATAAGAGCAGAAAAACTGAGCAGAAATAAACAACTATTAAAATTCTAGATGCACTGTGGAATGTTCAGAGAAAAACAAGACACTCCAGTCTCTATTGTATTTAATATGTGGTATTTAACTGTCAATATGGGGACATTACGACAAGGGAGTGGGCTCAGCTGACCTGTCTATGATTTTATTTTATTTTATTTTTTTAATCCTAGTCTTTGATTAAGTTAAGGAATTTTTCTTTCAAAGAAGAGAAAAGGGATGGAACATGTGAAACACAAACATAAAAATAGGTATGCATTTATCTAATAAACTGATGACTACGATTAGGTGAGACAAGTTTTAGGATATAATAATAAGTGTATAATTTCCATCACACTTTTCACCTGAGTCTCCTGTGTTTCTGAATAAAAGAAAGTAATATAACACAAGCAGTTATACAATTTCCGAAAGGCATATTATTTAGAAATAAAGAAGAACTTGGTTATTATTTGGTTATTAGAACACATGAGGAAAGCATTTTAGTTGCATTCATTTTGCCAAAGACATCCATGACTGAAACAAGCTTCCTGTCACCACTGACCACCCTCCTAGCGTTCATGTCTCCACGGTTTCCCTGTCTAGTGTCTTTATTTTGATTTACTCCCTTGTTGTGGTTCCATTCCTTCGTTTCGTTTTCTGCACCCCTCATAATTTGCACTTGTGTCTGGTTTAATGCTCATGTGACCATGTTTTGAAGCCCTGTTTTAGTTTAGTCTTGTTGCTATTTATTGTAAGTCCAGCTGCTGTTTGTTAATCGAGGCTTCCGTGCATGTGAATATAAGCCTGAATGTTTATCCTCGCCCCAATGTTATAGCCCGCATCCCTGGTTTGTCTTCGTGCACTTTTCTTTACTTTAGTTTATCATGAATTCTCGGACTCTCCATGTTAATAATTTGACCCTGGACTTTGGATTTGCCCCTAATAAATCTCACTCTTTTCCACACACTGCTCATCGTTACACTTCCCCAACCTACTATATTTACATTAAAACTCCGTCAACAGCAGTCTTCAGCGTTGAGGGTTTTTTTAATCTGTGTAAAATTACATAATTTCTGCTGTTTCAGAAGTGAAGGATTTGCGTGCTCTAAATTTTCATCATGCCAATGCACAGAGGTTTTGGTATGGAGATTTTATCCCGATCTATAGGAGCAGGTGTGATGGACTATAAAGTTGACGAGAAAGAAACCATCCGTTTCGCCGCCGTTTATGTCCATAGATGCTGCTATTACCAAAACTAGTACTGCGCTGATTCTTAGAGGACAGTTGATTTGACCGGATGTCGCAGCAGTACGGCCGACTACTCCTGATCATAACGTATTCATGACAACTCAGCCCTTTTTACGACTGAGGTGCTCACACGACAACGCGTGATCTTGCACCTTTTATGTGTTTTAAGAAAAACGCTCAGTGTTTTAAAGAGCAGCAGCGAATTTTGATCTAACGCGTTACTAAGCTCTGTGAGCAGAGTCATTTCTCCCATTGTGTTGAAATGAACAGGTGTCTGTTATTAGTTCAAACATTGTATGTTCTTTGAAAGGCTCTATGTAAATGTAACTTTGCTCATTCAGTCATATCTTGTGTTCTGTCAAGGACATTGTTTTGAAAACAAACAGCAAAAAGCCTGACTTTCTTGGTGATTTTATTTCTCTTACTGGCTGCCTGGTTCACTGATCACTGCCTGTCCTTGGCAGGATGGATATTGTGTATCTCTGAAAATGTATTAATATTATTAGTATGTGCCTAACGCTCCTCTCTATTCCAAAGCTGACACGATTTCCATAATTCTCGTATTGCATAAGACATTTATTTCCATTATATGTTTTAGCCATCAGGTGGTCATTTTTCTTTTCAACAGTTATTGGCGTGATCCAATAGATCCAAAGTCAAACGAGTACGCACATCATGTGTTGAACCCATCCATAGTATTTTTCTGCTTATCTAATATGCCAATATTTTCTCGTAACCATCCCACCAAGTACTAAAAACACCCAAACCTAAATGCTTAGTAACTAAAGTAAAGCTTGTGTCAGTGTCTTAATTTATATTCTGCATTAGTTCATCAAATGGTTATTTATTGAGAGTGAGTCTGTATTTTGTATTTGAAAAAAAATAAAACTGTCAGCATTAAGCAGGTTTGTTGTCAGGTTTGAAGGCTGTGGTTGTGCTATTTTTCTGGCCTTTCTGGTCAACTAATTTCTGTACCCAGTCATTTCATCAAGGGAGGTGTGTTGCTATTGAAATGTCTAACTTCCTTCATCTAGGGAATTCATGACATACATTAGAATTACATTTATTATAGCTGCAGGTGGCAAGTAAAGGGTCCAATCATTTTATCACATCTGCACAACTTGGTTGCTGATGACATCCCATATAAAGTTCACCAGCCTTTGTGGTTGGTTTTGAGGTTTTGTTTCCAGGAATGTTGTATTTTGAAACCAATCTCTCAATTTTCTCTGCTGAATTGCTTTATATAAATATTATTTTTCTGATTCGACATGACTAAGAAATATAGTTTCCCCAGAAGGTCAGTTCACCCCAAATGTACTTGCATTCACAGTATGTTCATATACACCATTGAAGTTTGGTGATAATCTAACACTCTATGGCTAAGTTTTAGCCTATTAATAAAAATCCTGCTCTTGGGGATTGATAGTTAAATACACATATTTTTGATCATTATTTACAAGAAGATCTGCATTTTTTATATTTAAAAGGTATCTCTAGATCAAAAGGTCACTGACTTGTTTGAAAGGTGCATTTGCCCAACTAATTTAGGTATCAAAAATCAGGCTAAAAAAAGGTTTACGAAACGTATTGAACTTTTTTTATGAAATAGTCACAAAGTATTGCACTGTATAAACTGCATTTCTCATGCACAATTGGTACACAATGGGATTGACTCATTTTTTCTTTTTTTAAATACCTTTTCATATGTCAGAGGGGCTCTGTTGGCAAAAATGTCCTATAATTGCCATTCTAGCTCAAAGTCCATAAATCAATACTCATGTCAAGTTTCATAAGAATTACTCAAAGAAGTCTTAATTTTTTTTCAGCTGTTTTGAATGAATCAGTACACCTTGGAAGGATTGATAGGTATGTAAGGGCCATATACCATACAAATATCAACATGTTTCAGTCTCATCAACATTTTGATACCAAATTGGTGAAGATTGGAGAAAGGTCCTACGACTAGTGTGTTACAGTTCATCAGCAACATAAAAAGTAGTAGGATATTTAAATTTAAAGTAATTTCTACAAGAATCAACGTTATAGCAGTCCACTGAAGCCAGTTCTATGATTAGCCAATTACCTGAAAAACATTAGCCAATGTTTGAGTCATCCTTAGGAATCCTTCAGCTTGCTTACAGAAGCAGTATGCAAAATTTCATCTTGATCAGAAGAGCAGTCGTTGAGAAACAGTTATTTGCAATATTATAATGCCCCATATTGACAAAACTGCTACATTTGGTAAGCTACCTCAAAGTCAATACTGGTATAAGTCTTTTAAATTTCATGAAATCTGAACATGTCCTTCAGGAGTGACAGCTAGTTAAAGTTAAAGCCTGACCTTTGTACTACTAATTTGTACTACTAATATTAGAGTGGAATAGGACAACTGTATTTTTTATGTCAGGTTTTTGTTTAAATAATTATTGAGATTCAGACTCTTGCAAATATTTTGACACCAATTTCACTCAGATTGTGTGAAAATCCTAGGACAGGTTTGAAATTAGCAAAAAAAAATTAAAAAAAAAACCAAACAAAAAAGTGAAATCTAATGGGCAGAGCCTATCTGAATTCACGAGAAGCCAAGGAAGAATAAAATAAAAAATAAATATTATTTCTATATTCACCTCTGTCTTTTCTTTTGAACATCTGCAAATGTTAAATATAGTTTTGTCTGCTGTTCATAAAGGAAAAAGCAAAAATACATTAGACTCAGAACTTGTTTCTTTGTCACACAGTTTTATTATTTTTTTTGAATTATTGCATTGTCTTTTAGCACACGTTGGCAAATGTGTCCATCCTCTTGTCGATTGTCCTTGGACTTGTCTTCTTGTGCTTGGACAGCAGCTGCTGGTGCACCTTCCTCTGCTCCTCCTGCTCCTCAAGTTTGGCCTCCTTATGAATCTGCTCAATGGTCTTGGGCCCGTGGTCAGCTCGCCGCGACACCCAGTTATTCTAGAAAAGCAAAATCAGCAGATGCATACTTTTGCATCACCATGCGCTGGAATGGCAAACACAAACACACAAACACAGGCAGAGTCTCTAACCAGTCGCAGGTCGATGACGTCCTGGAGCAGGAACCGAATGCGTGAGGAACCCCTCCTCTCCTTCACTGTCTTTTCTATATATTTAAAGTAATGATCCATTTTTGGCTGAGAGAGAGAGAGAGAGAGAGTGTAAGAGAAACGTCGACAAATTTCAGATGTTCTTCACCTTTCGATTCGATCAGGTGTGCTCTCAGCTGAACTCATGTCACAAGACGTTTATGACTCTTATGTAAACCCTGCTGCCTTGCACGTTGGTCAGTGCTGTAAAGCAGTTCACTGCCACTGTGGGTGTAGCTGTGCTGTCATCAGCTGCACTTGGCTTTGGGGAATCCAGGGTGCAGCAGCAGGAGGCGGCAAACGTGGAGGAGGCTGTGAGAGCAAAACCTTCTAACAGCTGACCAGTCCTCAATAAAAGCCTTTCATTTTGTCAGCTGCAGTAGGAGCAGAGCTAACAACCACACTAACAACTTCACTAAACAACATGAACTTGGACACTTTTAAAATCATTGCCAAGGCCTAATAATACACTGATATCAGCACAGCATGCTAGTCGCACTATAGATGATGATCCTAATTAGTTGGCTACCCTGTAGTCAGAGTGCAGGCTTTTATAAACTTTTATAAACAACATTTCAACATGCTTGTTTTTTGGTTAAAAACGTGCATGGAGAAAAAAAAATACAATAAAAAAGACCAGGAAACTTGAACACAAATAACTGTCACACTAGTTGGTGACTGAACTGTCAACATCACAACTGCCATTCCTACTAGAGACAAAATTGACAGTCAATATACAATATCCAAAACTTCTTCATCCAGTTTCGATGTGTAAAGTACTTGTTGTGAAAAACGCAACACAGACCAAATCTGGACAAAATCCGCACAGTCGCTGCACTGCACACTAGCACTCATGTACACATGCGCCGTAAACCTTTACATGACATATTAAAGATAAACCGATGCAAGTGCTGAGCATCTGCTGAGAATATTAAATCAACCCAGACCAGGCCCGCGGCCTGCTTACCCTGGCCTTCTCCAAGTCCAGGTCTTTGCCGATGGCTGTGAGGAGGTGGCACAGATGCTCCAGGCTCTCCTCGCTGTGGTTCATGAACAGCTTGACCACACAGTCGTGCATGATGGCCTCTGACAGCATGTGCAGCTTGAACAGCTCCCCGATGAACTTGATGTTGCCGATGGACCTCCTGTGGGCCTTGTCCTTCGCCTCCCCCAGATCCTCCTCCAGCCTCTCCCGCTCGCTGGCCTTGCGAGGAGTAACCAGAACAAAGACAAAAGCAAGAAACAGTGCGTTTGGACCCGATAACGACCAGGCCGCCTCCCAGCACTGCTGCCGATTTCAGTCCCCTTTCTCCTGATCTGTGGGTTGGTGAGTCGGGTAAACTAGACAGGAGTGCTGCTTACTGAAGTGGCCGCTTCCAGCTGGTGCCGCAGCTTCTCCAAAACATCATCCTTGACCTTGTCCTTCTCAAACTCCTTCTGACAGCGGTTCAGCAGCAGCTTTTGGAAACTCACAGTGCTGGTGGGCTTGTCTGCCATGGGCACTTTTAACTACACAGGAAAGACATGTAGGAGAAACACTTGGGTATAAGACAGTGTTGAGAGTTCTGTTACTAAATAGAAGCTGATTAAAGCTCCATGTCAGTTTAGAGTGGTTCAAACAGAGTTCACTTCTGTGTGGTATTTGCTTTTGTATGGAACTTCAGCAGCAATGTATGGGAACATGTTACTCACCATAGCCAGGCAGCTGCACATATTGCCATAGGCCATAGAGAAGCTGGGCTCATCGATGGCTTTTTCAAAAACCAGGTCAACCACGCCTTTGAGGCGCTCCTCCGTGTCGATGGTGAGGTCCATCACCTGCTTCATCAGCTGGTTAAACATCTGCGGTGTCAGTTTGTTCAGGATACTGCGCACCTTCTGGAAAAGCTCCTGGAGAGGAAAACAGACTACCGACTAAGCTTTCCATTACAAAGATCCCAATCTTTTGTTAAATTCAGCAGTTCTTCCACATAATGACTAACTCCTCACTTTCACCATATATTTACTCTGCCATTTGGAACTTCGTCATGAACAAAAATCACTCAACTTTGCTATATAGACCGATAAAGGCATCATACATCAATCACACTTTCCGAGAAGTGTAGCACTGGCAGCAAACAGTTTATCAAATCTTATCAACTAAAACCCCTCATGTGCTCCAAATTCAAATTAAAAGAAAACCCATTAGAACCAGCTACAAGAATTTTAGATTTAATCAATATATAACTCCTACAAACAAAAAAAATATATACATAATAACCAAATCTGATCCAATAATAACCCTACCGACCAGACAATGCAATGAAGATCTGTCAATCTCTCCAAATGCTGAATTGCACACAAATTTGCAAGAATATTTTTAACACAACCACTGGGTGTTAACCTATAATATATACAAGATCATCCACAGAATACACTACAATATCTACAATACTCTCTCACCAAAATCAACACCACAATCAACACAAGGAACAACAAGCACACAAGATCTGGTCCTCAGTATCATCACACCCCCTGTTTACACTAGAAACCAATGTCCCCCTGCATAGCTACATTCCTGCACACTCCCCGCACACCCACCCAATTAAACAACGACTCTATAATTTAAATATCCAATTCTTGAAGAGCATATCGCAAAAAAAATTAAGTAGCTTTCAAGACCACCATAACAGGCTGTGACTCTGAAATCTGAAAACAGGCCACAGCGGAGTGAGGTGCTGACCTGAGTTTTCTGGGTCTCGGGGTTCTGGGTGTTCTCCCTTTTCCTGCCAGGTTTCCAGGCATTCTCAGCCTTCTTCAGCTGCACCTCGTCATTCACGGACACGTTGGTAATGATCTTGCGGGGAGGCAGCCGTCTCGGGCCTACACTGAGCAGCTGAAGCAACGAATGGGTGCTCTTTATTATGGGCGGTAACAATGTCACAAAGACCTCGGTCACATAAGATGACCAGGCGCTCATTCATTTGTGACAGAAGAGAAGGGATGAGCGGAGAGACCCACCGGTGCACCCCTGCCTCCAGGAATTGCCCTGCTGAAGTCTGCAGAGGCTGGGTTGAAGCCTGGGTCTCTGGCGATAATGCGAGGGCCCACCTGCTGCAGGGGCAGCTTGTTTTGTTTGATCTAGAAAACAACAGAGTCAAGTCGAAGTCCATCAGCCCCTCTCCATGGAATGGTTTTAAAGGTCCCCTAAGGCCAATGTTTTAGCAGGCTTACCTTGTCCAGTACCACATTAGAGATGGGAGGAAGCCCCTCTGGCTTCTGCATGCAGGCAGGCATGAACTGGAAGGCCAACAGGAAGTCTCTATCATACTGCCTCTTCCCATCCTTCAGCTCTGGCTCTGCATGCAGAGAGGGGTACAGTGAGCACCTGGAGAGAGGAATCACCTCTCTGTCAGGACACTGGGCCTGCCCCACAGGAGTGTCCTCTTTTGGCTTCTTCCAGGTGTTGGATAAACTAATAGCTGTAAATCATAAATCAGTCTGGTGTCTTTTTAGTGTCCTAACATAGCATGTCATGCATGTGGTTATTTACCTTGACTCAAGCTTTGCCTAAGATTGGACTGTAAAATGGGCTCCACTTTATCCTCCAGCAAGACCTCTGGCTCCTCGCCAGTCTCTTTCAGCTCTGCCCCAGTGGAGGCTCCACAGGCCTGGACTGCCTCTATAACAGCCTGGCCTGGGAGAGTGAGGCCTGAAGGAGCAGCAGTGCTGGAAGGCAATGAGGGCGTCAGCGTGCCTGAGGCAACCGCCTCTCCGGCTGCTGGACTTGCAGCCTTCGCCGGACAGTGGGCCTCCAGGGCCAGGCCGACATTGACATTCCCCTGCTCTGCTACCTGGCTGTTCAGCTGCTGGGATTTGAGGTAGAAAATGCGAGGATAATGAGGGTGTGGACATAAAAACTAGCAAAAGACAGAAAAGATGGAGAGAGAGAGAGAGAGAGAGAGAGAGAGAGAGATACTGCACACACATGCAGAAGAAGGGGAATGGCAATGAGGGTGGGGGGGTGAGCACAGCACAGCACAGCACAGCACAGCACAGCATAATTAGAGAAGTGAGTAGAGAAAGAGGCAAAGAAAAAGCACAAGAGGGCAAAAGATCCAGCCGCAAAGGCACAAAATGTGTGTGTGTGTGGAGGTGGGGGGGGGGGGTGAAGACACAAAGACAGCAAGAGACAGCAGACAAGCATGGGGTGCTTAAATAAATGGGCAGGAGAAATAGAGAAAGAGAGGAAAGAGGAACACTGTTAACATTTAGGGAAAGAGGACACAAAGTAAGTGCAACATCGCAGTAGTGAGTGTTCCCTTTACAGAGAGGCCTTTCCTCAGAGGAGCTGAGGTGCTCAGGGTTTGGCTGAATCCTTCTTACAGGGCCTTTACGTGGGCTGTCTGTGTAGAGGGAACACGAGGGAAGATCAGGAGGATTCGAGTGGCTGTGAGGGAGAACTAAGATGGAGGCAGACGAAAGAATAGGCACGGCAAGTCGGAACATCAAAACACATCTGAGAAGCCTTCTTAAATCAGAACAGCCACAATCACACAAGCTACTGCAACCAGTCAAATATGACGGAGGAGGGTCAACGGTGTGACCGAATCACTGAAGAAGGAAGAGAGAATGGCCGGAAATCAAACTACACCATCAGATTTTGTTGCTGATTGTATGATGCTTTTAATAGGACAAGACAATGAAAGCCAGCCAAACAACCAAACAATCAGCTCAGAGCTTATTATGAGGGAGGACTAGATGAGAGAGTACTTTGACCTGTGGAGTGGATCACGCGAAGCAGCGGCCTGCAGCCGATCAGGGGCTCGGGCTGTGGGACTGAATGGCTTACCTGTGGAGCAGTAGGGGTAGTGCAGGGACGTCCCACTGGTGGGCTTGTGTTCTGGCTAATGGCTACTCCTGACATGATCTCCTCTGTGATATCCTTGCCATCCTGGTTAGGGTCTCGGATACGGATCTTAGCGAACAGCAAGTTATTTGCATCTATTAAGTCAATCCACAATTAAATTAATTTCACCTCTGAGGCAGGGGGAATACTCACTGTTTTCTTTACTCTCTTAGTGGGTGGAGGCTGCTGAGCTGTATGCACTATTATGGATGGAGATTTGGTGTATATGGTCTGGCCAGGATAGTATGAAGGCCCTGCCACTAGTGGTGACCAAAAAAAAGCACTGGTTTCAGTTAAAGAGCAAACGAAAAACCAGTTTCAGCCAGCGGGAATACCCAGAAGAAAGGTCTCTTTATCAGTGAGAGCACGCATGTAGGTTTCCCAGGTGGGGGTAGAGAAAGCGAAGTCCAAACTCACCATATGCTAGTGGGCAGTCTGCAGGAAAGAGCCCAGGGTAGAATGTACTGGGTCCTGTGGGCTGGACGGAGTACTGCTGGGGATGTCCCACGTAAGGAAGGCCACTGTGGTGATACTGAGAATGAAACAGAACAGCAGAGGTAAAGGGCCTAGCACCAGACATGGCCATTCATATAGGACACTCCTAAAAGAGATATTCAAAGCAGTAAACAAACAAAAAATACAAAAACTTTTAGTTTTTACACTGAAAAAAAACTAAACTAGAACTTCTCATTTCTGCTTCCAAGATAAAACATATTTTTATCTACACATTTTAGGAGCAGTTTATTTATTGCTGGCCAACCTGTTTATAGACAGATTTTCAACCCATTTGCTACACTGTGTACATATTTGCACAGGCGCTTTTCTCTGCTCTGGGTACCTGAGGCACGTAGTACTGGAGTACGTAGTACTGGCCGGTCTGGGATGAGGTGAAGGGCATGGGTGTCAGGAACATCATGATGGGCTGGCCGGACACCGGTCGAAAGGAAGCGCTGTTAATTGGAATGGCAGGCTGGGCTGTCTGCATCTGAGGGATCTGGAAAAGCTGGGAGAGGAGAGGAGTGGAGAGTGAGGGTCACAGAGCAGCGTGGCGTATGCCGCAGCAGCCGGCTCAGACGCTCGGAGTGAAGACTTTAGTCAAGAGTTGAGTCGTGGACTCTACAGCAGTTGTACTGGGAATGTTGAGGAGATATATACATAAAAAAAAAAAAAGTTTAAAATTTTCAAGGGATTTTGAATGTCCTATTATGCTAGGCATGCAAGATACAAAAAGAAAACCTTTCAAGAGTCTGTTTCACATGCATGGCACTAATACAAGGGTGAATGAACTAGCATGAAAAATTAAACAATTACAATGATGGATGCAGCTAATTAGCCATGATTGCAGGAGAGGGGATATATATGTAAAAAACAACTAATCTTGAATGTAAATTTGTACCGATAACCTGAGTCTATCAAAGCCAATGCTGACAAAATATGACATGAGCTAGAATTCAGAATGTGACAAAACCCCATCCCAGTTGGCTTTGATGCTCAGAATGGGAACATAGTGAGGGAATTCCTTCTACATGAGAAACAGTAAAATGAGCCTAAGAGGTGATTCTCACATACTGTCTCCCACCGAGCTGTTGCCATCTTAACATTTTCTGGACATAAAATCCTCCCTCCAGCAGTTATGCAGGCAGGCAGAAATGAACCTTTGTATGGGCTCCTGGGTAATGGAGCAGCCATACCATGTCCAAAACAGATTATTAAAAAGCACTGGAGTCCAAAGGAAATAAAGAGAAACAGACTAAAAAAGACTAAACATAAAAGACTAAACATAGGTGCTGGCATCCTCCGAACTGGGGAGCAGAGTGGCGCGCAGGTGCACCACTGAGCTACTGGAATGTCTTTCAATGCATTTTTTGAAGACTGCAAAATTACCTGAATGGATCTCAATCCTCCCTTGAATATTGAAGCAGGAACGAGAGAGAAGCTAGTGGAAGAACGCACTAATGGGTGTGGAGGGTCAGAGAGACTTCAACACGCTCACATACACTGGCACACACAATTTAAACAAATCTTTAAACAAATTTAAACCAAACCAAGTTTTGTTTTTTTTTAAATGACGGAATTGAACACTGTTGTTACAGTGGAATTGTGAGGTCAGAGGCAGAGCAAATGTGTTCCACTAACCTTCCTGGCCCTTTAAGTGCACTACTGCAGATAGACTGAAAACAAATTTCACCTAAATAAAATCACACTGCAACACTGAAAACATAAACACAGACAAGCACTGAATGAGTGGTAAAGGGCATTAAAGCCTAAGTATTACATGGAGATCACCGCTCACATTTTCAATTCTTTCCTTTGACAAAACAACTCACATCAGCAGCCAAGGCACTGCACTGCCTTTCTAAAAGGAGATGGCAGATGGCACTATCAATTAGCTTCACTCAAAAATGGGAGAAAACAAGGAATGCGGCATGTTATGCGCTCGTGCACATAGTTCGGTCACACGTCTCTGCTATGGTCTTCCAACGTACACTGCCCTTGATATGAGGCAATATGGCCACCTACTGTAAGCTCAACCTTGGGTCACGATATCATGCAGAGCCTTCATAATACCCTATGCTTCTGTGCATGTGCTAGTCAGATTCAAGCTCAAATATCGTCTCTCTCAGCTAGCACAGCCCGGCCTCATCTGTCTACAAAACTTCCAAGAGGTCTCCGGTACACTAGACAAATGTTGCTGTTTTGTATTCACAGAGAACATTTATCCAAGTATGTGTACTGGTCAAAAAGTTGGGATGCGGCTGGGAGACAGGAATCCATCTGCCTCTGAGATTGATGTGTGAGTTGGGGAGGGGAGTGCAGTGGCTAGAACACTAAACTTGGCGAGGTTTTACCACAGGCACACAGAGGAGCATGCAGCATACAGTGGGAGGTGCTGCGCTGCGGCGGCGGACATTAGCTGCTGGTGGGCAGGATGAGAGAGCAAACTGGGGGTGGAGGAGGGTGGGGGGAGCCAGGCAGAGACTGTGGGGGCAGGATGCGTGCAGACGCATGTCACATGCTGCAGGAATCTGGACCACGTTGCTGACAAGTTCATTGAATGTTTTGAAGCCAACTACAGCACATGCATGTCTGTGTTGTATCTGGGCTTGGTGGATTAGGGTCAAGGAAGACTTATTTTTAGCTGAAGATGTCTATCAATAGCAACACACTTAACTGCAGATAACCATATTTACTGCTAAACTTTGGCTGACATCTCAAGTGAGGCGCACTTCATACAGAATGAATACAAGTGTTAATTTACTGTCTTGTGCAGTTTAATATAACAAGCTCATGGTTCATTGCAGGTGGAGCCACCGTCCTTGTTGATTGAAAACCTTAAGAAGCAGAAGCAACAGTCCTATTCCAAGCTAGAGAAAAAAGGCACAGGACTCTCACACAGCAGACTCTGAAATGGAGGCTCTCTCACATTAAGGTATGGCTATGCAGCCTTGACTTTTTACCTCCAGACATTCTTGTGTGGTTCCTAGATTTTTGCCACATTCCATTCATTTTCTCAAGTACACTTTAAATAGAAAATAAAGATATAGATGCAGTAATTAATTGAAGAGAATAGCTGGTGCCATCTTTATTCTGAGCTCAATGTTGCATACAGACGAGGTATTGTCCACAGAATGTCTAACAGTCTCAGGTGGGTTCATTCTCACTTCCTGCTTACTTCAAAAGCCTAATTTGGTCTTTGAGGCGCACTTCATACAGAATGCCAGGAAAATAATCTCCTCCTAAACGTCAGTAAGACAAAGGAGCTGATCGTGGATTGCAGCAAGAAGCAGGAGCGGCACTACCAACCTGTGACGATCAGTGGAACCACGGTGGAGAGAGTAGATAGTTTCAGGTACCTTGGTGTTCACATCTCGCAGGACCTGTCCTGGTCCCGCCATACCAGCTCCCTGGCAAAGAAGGCTCGTCAGCGTCTTTACCACCTCAGACGCCTAAGGGACTTCAGACTGCCCTCCAAGGTACTGCGGAACTTCTACACCTGCACTATCGAGAGCATCCTCACGGGGAACATCACAGTCTGGTTTGGAAATAGCACCAAGCAGGACAGACAAGCACTACAAAGGGTAGTGCGTTCAGCAGAGCGCATCACTCACTCGGAACTTCCTGACCTGCAGACCACCTACTACAAGCGGTGCCAAACCAAGGCCAGGAAAATTGTGAAGGACCCCACCCATCCCAACAATAGACTCTTCTCTCTGTTGAGGTCAGGGAGGCGCTTCCGCTCCCTGAAGGCCAAGACAGAGAGGCTGAAGAGGAGCTTCTTCCCACAGGCCATTCGGGCCCTGAATCAGGGAAACTGATAAACTGTGGGGACCACCACCACGTAACATGACTGTATATCTGTACATCTGTATATATAGATTTAGATTTATACTCAATTAACCTGTTACAACAACTGTAGATATGGTACTATACAATGGATCTGTACATTCTGTAGATTGTGTACATATATACTCAACCATATACATTGTACATTGTGTATATAATCATAATATACATATATTGTACATACATTGTTAATATATTTTTGTACATACATAGAATATATATTTATCTGTATATATATTTTTTTCTCTATGCACCCCTGGTTCTCTTCCTCAGTTTGGACAGAGCACTCTCCACCATTTCACTGCGTGTTGTACTGTGTATGTGACAAATAAACCAAACTTGAAACTTGAAACTTGAAACTTGAGAATGAATACAAGAGTTAATTTAGTGTCTTGTGCAAGTCAATATAACAAGCTCATGGTTCATTGCAGGTGGAGCCACCGTCCTTGTTGATTGAAAACCTTAAGAAGCAGAAGCAACAGTCCTATTCCAAGCTAGAGAAAAAAGGCACAGGACTATCACACAGTAGACTCTGAAATGGAGGATCTCTCACATTAAGGTATGGCTATGCCGCCTTGACTTTTTACCTCCAGACATTCTTGTGTGGTTACTAGATTTTTCCCACATTCCATTAATTTTCTCAAGTAAATAAAGATATAGATGCAGTAATTAATTGAAGAGAATAGCTGGTGCCATCTTTATTCTGAGCTCAATGTTGCATACAGACGAGGTATTGTCCACAGAATGTCTAACAGTCTCAGGTGGGTTCAATCTTTATACATTTTCATCAAGTTACAAAACCATTTTTTTATTAAAATTGTATCTTTAGGTGGTATCCTGGCCTCAATGCGGGACTTGCCACAGAGGCCATATTTGGTCATTCTCACTTCCTGCTTACTTCAAAAGCCTAATTTGGTCTTTTACAATTCCTGCCATCATATTATTACATTAATAATTTCATTTTATTACCTCACTTGAGTACACCTCTGGCTGGATATTGAACCACTTGGTTGTAATCCTAAATGAATCATGAATGATGCAATCAAAAGATCACTGCTTGAAGCCAAGCAAAAAAGTTTGATTTTTCACATTCACAGACATGAAGAACCAGCAGGACGAACCAAGACTGATGTGAACTGTGTGGGAAAGTAGACTTTGCACATACTGTAGAACAAAACCGCTTTGATGAAGTTGTAAGCAAAGAGCTATTAAGAACATAAGCCTGTGTAAATCCTGATAAGCAATTGTAGTTCAGAAGTGTTTGAATATGTGTATTGTTTGTTTGTATTTTCACAGGCCAAAAACAAGTACTGATTAGCAAGATTTACTACCTCCCAGTACACCATTTCTTTTTACTGCCTGAGTAGATGTTGATGGAAGTCAAAAGGGCAACAGAAGCAACAGCCATCTGGTGGTTGCTTCCAGACTACCAGATCAGCTTGATATTCTCTATTGCCTCTCTCTGGCAGAAGACCCACCAGGTCATTCCACATTTGCATAGTTTTGGTGATGCTCTTTGCTTTGGCTTCAATGTCACTTTGGTGGGCTTCTTTGGGTGGGATGATTCCCCCGCTGAGAGTGTGCGGGCTGTTGTGGAGAGAGGATGTGTCTCCAGAGTCACATCCAGACCCACATATGGCCACCGCAACCAGAAAAGCACAGGTGAGGAAGGTAAGGCTTCTGAGAGCTACCAGCCAAGCAGGTGTGGACAGAAAAGAGGTGCTCTGTAGCAAAGAGAAAGGAAGCTGATTGCTTGGTATGTAAAAGGACAGAAACCTGGAAGCTGGTGTGGATAGTATGAAACCCACCAAAAATGAAAACAACAGCTTCATTTGGAAAAAAACAAAACAAAACAAAACAAAAAAAAACAAAAAACCCACAAAATGCAGCAAGAGAGAACAGGTCTTTGCTTATCTTAGATAAATCAATGTTTGAGATAATCAATGCTTAAAAAAGCATGGTAGCCAGGAACAAAAAAGTAACCAAAAG
Organism: Electrophorus electricus; assembly: GCF_041902795.1. Classification (NCBI taxonomy): domain Eukaryota; kingdom Metazoa; phylum Chordata; class Actinopteri; order Gymnotiformes; family Gymnotidae; genus Electrophorus; species Electrophorus electricus. The sequence goes on from NW_027658422.1 coordinate 117,362, forward strand.
TATTCAAGGTGAAATGTGCAGTGTATTGGCTCAGTCATTTCAACTGCTCCCCATTTGTTTTATATCAATTTTCATCTCTGACAAGGAAGATGTGGAGGGGAACCTGGGAGGCTGTTGGACAGGGTAATGAAATGGATTGCAGGCTCAAACACTGTATGCACTTATATGCACTTGAAGGACAGTATTCACTGCAGTTCTGTGTACGCCTTTTTTTCTATCGTGACTTTGTATCAACCGGGAAGGAGCAACTGTCATTCACACCCAACAGGAATGCAGCTAGTTGTGACCTTGAGAATTCTTGGCTATGGAATCGCCAAAAAGTATCTTAAGCACTTCAGCACCATTCTAAGACAACCATTGACAATAATTACTCACCTTAATGAATGCTTTGTCTGCATCTTGGCTGCATCTGAGCTGGTGGTTGAAAAGCAGGGCCCGCAGCTGTCGGTTCTGGTGCTGGATGTCATACTGCTTAGCTGTCTGACAGGCCCGCACAACTCGTAGGTCTGTTCAAGGTGGCACTTGTACACCTCAATTTCCATCGTAATTGTCCTGTACAACCATTAAAAATTTGACAGAAGTTAAAAAACAGCAGAACGGTTTGTTACAACTGGAAAAAAATAAATAAGAAAATATTGTTTGTTGTTGTACATGAAAGTCAGAGAGCCATGAGGATAAGCCCTCTTGTCCAAAGTTCTGATCAGCAGTTATGACCTCCTAACACTGCAATCAAAATGCACGGGCAAAAGATGCATTACTAAAAAAATACTCTGCAGATCTGGAATTCATGTCACCACAGTCAAAGTTGAAGGCTTTGTTCGGTGAAAAGAAAACAAATGCATCAAAGTTGGCGTTATACTCAGTAAGAACTCAGTACAGTAAGAAACTGCAAAATACTCAGAGAACTCTGTGCATGAGTCAGTGGCTCAATAGTCCAACTAAAATCAGCCAGGACCACAGTTTAGTTGGGCTAAACATGAGTCAACTAAATCCTTAGTCAGAGAATGATATTCTGTCTTTGCTGCTTACATGATCAGCTTCTTTCAAATAGCCATGTAAACTTAGTCAACTTAGTTATTTAGGAATAATATCAAACTACATGTGGGCCATCAGATCGTGTTTGCCCTTGAAGACCCACTCACAATCTCTGCCCAAGTCAGAGACTATTTAGAGCTATGATCTTAATTCCAGCACTGGACATGCATTACCTTGCACAGTTTCACAACTCTGGCCCTGCAATGAACCCTGCATACGTCTTAACTAAGAAGGCAACAGTTCAAATGGAAAACCTACTTCCTTTCTGGGAGTGAAGGAAGCCAGCTGCTTGATCTTCAGTGTCTGGTTGAGTCTTGGGTGCATCAAGCACAGGGACACCAGCTGATACCCCATGGTTGAGGTGCTCCATATATTGTGCAAGGATCGGTTCGTTATAATCACCATTCTGCATTTTTTAACAGCAGGAACAGCATAAAATGGTTCAGTTAAGGGTGCATCATTGGAAGACTTTCACTAAAATATGTCCTCACCATGTCTCAAATACAGCAATACCTCTTAGAAGCCATTGTACTGCACACAGAATGGACAGTCCCAGCAGTTTCTGTTCCGATATGGAACCTCAGTGTTTTGATTACAGAAAAAGCAATTCACAATGGCATGAACTGGTTTCTTCCCATTGAATAGGGAGTTTATATATATAACTGAATTTGATCAAACTGTAGCAATGATTGTGAGCAAGGATCTTTCATTCTACAGCCTAAAAATGAAAGTGACAAATAAATGTATGTTACAAATAAACCAAACTTGAAAATTTATATGAATAGCTTCATGTTGAATATACACAGTTAATCAGTCATTAAAAACTACATTCTATTAATACAGAGTGTTTATGAAAGTTAATTTAATCTAATTAACAATAAATTAACAGTCGAATATTGTAGTTCAAACAGTCCAATATCTGTAGTAATGGCTTAACTCATTTTGCTTATTTAGAGAGAACGATCAATTTGAAAACCCACAGGTTTGTGAATTTGGGTCTCTAAATCATACAAAAGTAGGTTTTCTATTGCTGAACAGTTAGCTAGCTAACAAACTACCAGCACCTAAACGATCAAAGTTGAAAGCTGAACAATGAAATGGTTCCACAAGGAATGGTTTATAGCCCCGAGTTTGACACTCGCTGACCTCAACTATTAGCTAGCTAACTAGCTTATCGCTGTGATAAAGCGATACAATCTTTAGCAATGAGGACATGAATAAAGTATCCTTTACAATTTTCACAATATTGTGAAAATTTAATTTGCTGGCATTGGAAGTTATTAAATATTCACAATATCAATAATACTTCCTTGGCTCACAGAATCAGACATTACATTTTTGCTGTTATGGCAGCTGTTATAAAGATCATATTTATACAGAACGCTGTTCAGTTAGTGCTAGTATTGACGAAACATTGCATAACTAATAGCGGTACAGAGACAGAAACATCATGTGTTCAGATGAATAACTGGATGTGTGTGAGACAGTCTGTGAGAGGTTTGCATTTGTGTGTGTTGCATGACTATGAGTGGAAAAACCATATAAAGGTAAAAACATTACCTCTGCAACAAGGATCTCTTCTATTTGAAGGAAAGGTTTAAGTTAGACACAGTCTCCACAGAGTAAGTTAAATCTGTCTGTGTTAAGACCAGTTGACATATCAGTGGTTTATCACTGATTATGCCTGCCACTGAGATACCACAAATTAAGGACTCCAGATTCCAAGACATAGAGTTGTGCAGTGTGAGCCATACATCAATTTGAAAACTTCAAGTCACGTAATGTGTGCATGGCCACTGAAATACCACAAATTAAGCACTCCAGATTCCAAGACATAGAGTTGTGCAGTGTGAGCGATACATCAATTTGAAAATTTGAAAGTTACGTAATGTGTGCATGGCATAAGCATATCAGCAGATCCCAAAAACATTTGCTATCAGAAATGATTTCATCATAGAAAAAAACTACAAATTCTAGACTTGAGAATGTGAGCATCAATCCCAGTAACACTCACATACTAAAAGAGCACTCTACCACTTGAGCTAGTTCTCCTAGAGTGGGACTTGTTTGCAGATCGGACAAAAGCTGAAGACACAGTGGAATGGCAATTCTCTAGGAGATCATACCAAATTCTGATATGCTATGCAAACACTATAAAATGTGAGCTATGTTCGATCTGGCAGCCGATGCCTAGGTCCCGCAGGAGTCTGCCTATGTTCAGTTAGAACAGGCATCAGTAAGACAATACTCGCTGTACTCACTCATTATCTTAATACTGTTCATTAAATTAAGTCAGCGGTTTATATTGAGTTTACGTCATTTGGTACGACGACTCTACAGTCTTGAATTGATTTCTGCAGTGTAATATGGATATAAATGTTAAAATGTTCTATTACAGAACACGACACCTATTGCGTTTTATATTTTATATTATATCTCTGATATGACCACTGTAACATAAAGTTGCGGTTCTAAGTACGTGAAACATTTTGATCGACTGAAATGTAGATGTATGTACATGCAATATATTTGTGAGAATGTAAATCAAACAGCTATTCTTATTCTTATGGCTAGCTAAATAGATTGCAATTTCGTCGTCTTCAAGGCATGGCATAGTGTTTATTCATTCTTTGGCATACAAAATGACGCCTTTTCACGTTGTGGAACTACAAATATGGCGGCCTTTTTTCTTTAGCGTTTTAATGACGTAAAAGCAGAGTCGCACCGTACAGTCGGGCAGGAGGATCTGGACTCATTTATTTCTTCGTATCTTCCGCCATCTAGCGGTCAATAACGGGTAGTCGACTTGATTTCTATCGCGTAATACTTTGGATATAAATGTTTCAATTTCCTGTTGCAGAACAGACAAAGTATAGTCAACCAGTTCTAACCTTTAGATCAAAACTTGAACTTCAAAGTAGGTGAATCTATTCCCTTAAACCAATCAGATCACAGTTAATTTACATAACATCAATGCTTTGAGTGCTTTAGATATGAGAACATCACAGTGATCTTTCTGCTCACACATCAGTCAGTCTATAATTCTGTATTATGTGTTTCTATAGCTTCCAACTTTCATGAGTTCCTTGAATCTGTGGAGAAAAGTGCAGATCAATGTAGTTTCTTATTTGTGAACATTTATACATTCATTGTAATTTATTTATCATTTAAATGTTTTATTACTTTTAATTTATAGACATAAGGACACAGAAAACAGTTCATATACTGAATGAATTGTTACAAGGTAATATTTTCTAGACTGTGTTTACCATATGTTTTTATTTCTAAACGTTAATGCAGTGTGTTAATCTGTCACACCGAGGCAGAAGGGGTGAATCTGATATACCCCTCTTCCATTGTCAACTATTCAGAGTCCTCCAGTGGAGCTCATACAACTAAAGAAACACATACAGAGGTCACTGGAGGTTCTAAGTTACATCTAAAGTGGTCTAGTTGTGACGTTGCGAGGATAAGCAGGATGCGGGGACGAGGCACGATGAAACGCACTTTTGTTTTTGCAAACATGCAAAACATACAACAAAGCTCAAACACTATGCACATCTCAAACACCAACACACGTACTATGACACACGAGACATATATACACCCAAGCCGATTACACATAACAGAGAACAGGCGAACGACACGAGAGGGTGTGGCAACACAGACGAACACACACACACCAAGATCTTTGAGGAGGGGGCGGGGCTACAACATGACACTAAGCCTGTACACACTGTTCCAACACTACCCTGTAGGGCACCATCTCCATGGAAGTATATTTTTAAAAGCATGTTTGATAACCATATTTATACTGGAACAATTTAATCAAATGAGTTGTGTTTTTTGGTCCTCTCTAAGACGGTTCGGATGCCGATATTCAGATTTGAGTCTGAGCAAGTTGAGAAAGCCACTGTGAGTGTTTCTGGGTGCTCTGGAGGAACACCCAGAAGTTGTACACCTGCACCATGCCTGAGACCCCTCTGCCCCTGACACAACTGCCCAGGAATGTGGGCATGTACCTAGACTATGAGGATGGACAGCTGTCTTTCTGTTACATACTAATATATCTACATATTTATCGGAAACCTCTGGGAGAAGAAGCTGTATCCCCTCTTTGCGCTGCTGGACAGACACACTTATGACACTGTACTCATCAAAAGCAGCACCAGAGATGCACTGAGTCATATCCCACTACACACCTCTCAGACCAGCTTGTTTGCACATTTTGTCATAAAACTTAAGATGTCATTTGTTGCTGTTATATATAAAATTACCAAATTAAAAAATAAATAAATCAAAAAGTACTTGTGGCTAGAGAAGCACAGCCAATCACATAAACAAGATATAATGTCAGTAATGTTTGCGGCAGGTGTTTCAAATGTGCCCAGACTCATATTCAAAAATATCCATGTTTCAACAGTTTGAAGGTGGCCATGACACTAACAGTCTGGTGGAAATTCCACAAGATATCAAACTCCACACTCACACGAACTATTCATTCTCCCATTTGGAACAATCCAGGCTTTACCATGAACAAAAATATTAAACTTTACATCTTGGATAGAAAAAGGCATTACAAACCTTAAACATATTTATCCTAAGACTTGTTTCATGTCACGCCCACAACTAGCCCCAAAATATGCTATAGAAAGCCCCCAGTTCCTACAATACCATCAGCTAAGATCACCTATGTGTTCAAAAATCAATTCTGATACCTACATCCATATCAGAATTTATAAACAAGCATTCTTAATACAAAAAATCTATTATCTAAGATATACAAAATAATAGTGAAATCAAATCTCACAGTTACTCTCCCATCGAGACAATAGGAGGAACATTTATTACTATGCCCCCGACGCTGCAGTTTGGATTAAAATGTGTAATAATAATTACCACATGACAGCAACACTAACCTACAATGCATTCAGTACAAAATAATACAGAGTACATTATACTACACATTGGATGTTTAAAATTGGTTTCACAAGCTCAGCAATCTGTACATACTTTACTCAAATCACAGTTGACGATTACATTCACGCCACGTGGCAGAGCACACCTATCAAGCAATTTTGGCAAGTCGTCATCAAGTTCGAGTTCAAGTTCAAGTGGTTTTATTGTCATTTCAGGTATATATACACAAGTACACAACAAAAACGAGACAACGTTCCTCCAGGGCCATGGTGCAACATAAAAACAACAGTGCAACAGACAACATGCTACACAAGTGCAAACAGTCCAATATAGTGCATCACCAACATATCCCATGCTTTAAATAACCATATCCATCCAACACCATCTTTATGTCTCCTAGGAGACATATCATCAACCAATATGACAGGATACTATGTATAACATTATTATATTGATATAATAAAAATATTCTTGCAAAAAAACAACAAACAAAAAAACATATTCATGAACTGGAAAACAAAAAATAATATTAGTGTCACCCAATAGAAAAATCTATTGATAGAGTATATATATCAATCGAATAATTCTCAGAATTAATAAATAACAGAACCAATAATCCAGACTGGACACCTTTGATAAAATCCATACAGAGCCAATCCATAAACGCTAAATATCACACTCTAATACGTGTACATATACAATCCAACATACATGTACTCACACATAACCATATACATAGATACATACATACATACATACACACACACACACACACACACACACACACACACATCATTCCTGTAATGGTGCAGATGGCGAATACTTAAAAATATTATATATACATTTTGCGTTTGTCTGTTCATCTGTCTGTCTTATTTTTAATAATAAAGCTCTAAAGGTCCACTGATGGGGGGTAATAAATTCATATATTTATTTCTTCAGATTTCTAACTCTGAGAGAAAAAAAACGTCCTTTTACAAATTGCACCTCGTTGTGGACCTCGGCTAGGTTTACATTCCAGGTGATTATTTTTAAGTTATAAATAAAAATAAAGTGTAACAGTTCCCGATGAGGCGGTGTGGTGGTAGCGGGCCAAAAAATCAAAATCTTCAAAATGTCGCATGTAATTTACTCTAAATAAAAATATTTAGATATGATTTACATACGAGTTCTATTTTTTGGCCTACTAAATGTATACTTTAAATACATTCATTAATTAGCACAGATAATATATCTGCTCTTTATACTTGGATTTCTAACCTACATATTTAAACATTTAACTGATGTATTTATTTCTGCAGATTTCTAACTCTGAGAGAAAAAGACGTCATTTTACAAATTGCACCTCGTTGTGGAACTCTACTAGGTTTAATTCCAGGCGAGTGTTTTTAAGAGGCTAGATTTGTACTCACAAGCTGCGATGGTGGTTTTTGCATAGCTTCTAAAAGAACAGGCTGTGGTCAGGGTGGAGTGAATCTTTGATAACCAAGATTGTTGTTGTTTTGGCCTTCGAATAGACAATGGCATTACCCAGTGTCAGGTCTTTCTCAGTAAACTGCAGAGAATGATATAGAGGGCAAGAAATGGTCAAGCACAGTTTAATTGGGTGTGTGTCTGTGAAAAACACTACAGCTCTCTGATACATTTTTGGTTCAAGATTTAATCATCATGCAAATGATTGTGATTAATGCTTTGTCTGTTTGATTCAAATATTATACTATAAACCTAATATTTGAATAGGGTTGGCAACTTTCTAGATCCGATTACTACATGTGTGTGAAGTACAGGTGCTGTAGCTATACGGTATACAATTGTCCACAGTAGCCTAATTATAATATATACAACCAAAAATGCATCTAAAATAAACACCAGAAACCTGGACTAAGGGTGATGTACATAAGTGCATTAATTCTAGGTAGGACTGCTCAATAGGTAGGATAACAGCAGAACAATTGTCCCACCATATAAGCAAAATGAGAGCCTGCTAAGGCCGCCAAGAGGGTGCCAAAGACCATGTATTTATTTCTATTTGTTTTTTACCAATGTTATGTCAGTGGCAGCTCAGATTTCTGCATAGGGGCCCACACAGGCTTGGGCCAGCCCTGGTATCACGGTGTCGTGCACTGGAAAACCATCAAGCCTGTTGACTATGCTATCAGTGTTGTTCATGTAACTGTGCAAATAAACTGCAAACACAATTACTTTTAGAAGTATCATCCAGTTTGTTTTCACAATTGCCAAAATGTAATGAATCACAGCCAGTGTTCTAAAACAGAGCTGGAATGTATTCCTGGTTGATGCGCCCTGTTTCTGGTTCCAAAAAAAAAAAAAAAAAATTGGTGGATGAATTTTCAATGAAAGTGCTTCACTCAGCAGCCATTAATGATTCTTATATCCAGTATGAATAAATTTAAATTCCTATCCTTGTATCAGGTGCAGCAATTATGTGTAACAATTGTGAAGCAAAAAAGCAAAAGCAAAATTGTAATATAACAATATAGGTAATATAGAACTTGATCTAATGATATTAATTAGGCTATGCAAATAGCACAACTACTTCGTAGGCTTTTTGAAAGTTTGATCATGATCAAAGATCATGATCTTTGTTTTCTAAGTGTGTTTCCAAATTGCCTTTGACTGCTGTATGCCTAATTGCGGCATTTAACACCTCATTTCGTCTCTAATTTTTGACATGTACTCTTGACATAAGTCTTGCATAAGTGGAAAGTCGATCAGCCCCCGTTTAAAAATGATAAGCTTTTACTGTCATGTTAATAACATCACGCACACGCACGCATAATGCTTCGACTGTCCTACACTTTAAATATCTTTTGCACATTATGGAGGGTGAGCATAGTTACCAGTTCCCTTCATGCAAAAGGGTTGTCTTAGGTTACTGTAAAGTCTAATGCACATTTGGAATTATTAAAAGTAGTTTATAATCAATACGAAATTTTACTGGGAGCCAAAGTAAAGTAGCTAAGATATGATTGATGTGATCAAATTTTCTAGCTCTATTAAAAACTATGGCTGCTGCATTTTGAACTCGCTAGGCACTTTAGGCACTTAATAGCACAGCTAGATAGTAAGGGATTACAGTAGTCCAATATTGAAGCAATAAATGCATGGACTACCTTTTCTGTATTATGTGTGGAGAGCATGCTCCTAATCTTTGAAATGTTTCTAAGGTGGAGAAAGGGGGTCCTAGAAACATTATTTATTTACGTGAGCTTCGAACGAGAGACTGGGATCCATAACTCCAAGATCTTTAACTGTTAGAGAAGATGTGATTGGGAAACCATTGAGGTTCATTGAGTAATTAGAGAGTGGAGACCTAGCTGACTCTGGGCTTAATAGAAACACCTCTGAATGTCTCTGAATGTTAGAAATTAATTAAAAATACTAATGTCAATGTATTTACAACGCATGTATTTAGGACGTAATTTTTTCAATCACAACAAAATATGTTGTTGTATTTTTTGCATTATGCTTACTACAGAATTAACAGTCAACTGTTCAGTGACTTTGCATGCAGAGTTGTAACACTGCTTATTACTAGAACTGTGGCTAGAATCAAAATCAACGCTAGTGTCGTTCCTAAATCCCCAATCAGCTAGTCGTAAAGTTAACATTCAAATAGAAAATAAAGATGCAGACTTCAGAATTAGTTAAAGAGAATAGCTGAGAGAATAGAATAAATTATCCGTTACTACCCCTGTCTTTTATCATCCCTCCATCCCTCCATCCCATGCCATCTTCCTCTATTATTTGCTTTTCTATTTTGTTCTGGTATCTCCTTATCTCTTTTTAAAAAAAACATTGGCCAAAAGACTAACGAAAACACTGACATACTTAAGACCTTTAATATTTTTTTAAAATATAACATTAAAAGGAGAATGTTACTTATTTCACCCTGACTGTCCACTTATATATCTGTTTTGAGTATGATTTTCCTTGTTCAAGTGAAAACAGTAACAAATGTAGCATGTCACAAATATATACATGACTATGTATGAAAAATGAAAGACATCAACATGAAACACTGGAGCTGATTTCAGTTAAGCACCTAATTATGGAAACTATAAAGACTAACATTGTCATAAAAATGTTGTGAAAGTTAATGCTTAGAAGATTACAAGTGGCTAAGACATACCTTGTTATAGGCTGTGCTTACTGATGTACACCAGGTGGACATAGTGTCAAAGCAGAGGGTCTGATGGAGCAGGTGGAACATCAACATTTAAAACAAAAATGAACTGCTTGTATTTAGTGAACTAAATAAAGCATAAGCGTCCTATGCATGGCATACAGATCCCTATAAGCTTTGATAAAATCCATCCTCATGTAAAAGATGTATTGTCCCAATCATAGTAAGTGAAAACTATGACATAAAAAACTTTCTTTACCTAATATAAGCAGGCAATTATCTTTTAATTTGACCTACCCCAGTAAATCACGGTACCTAAGTTGATGAATAACAGGAATAATCACAAACTTCTAATGAAGCAAAGTAATATATAATTACAATTATAAAGGACTAATTTGGTTTGTCTCCCCCAAAGCCATTAGAATGTTCTTTATATAACAGGTGAAAATGACCTACACCAATGTGATATACAAACCAATCCTGCTTTTATTACACAGAAGAGCTGAGCAATTATGGGGAGGCACCCTAAAAAGTTGAGGGTGGAATTACCTGTCAATAAACAAAGTACAGAATAGATAAGCAAAACTATTCTGTTGCATCATCTTTGAAATGACTCTGCAAGGAAAATGTTGATATGAATAAATGCTTGTATTCCTTTCTGATACAAGTCAAAAAATATCTTTAAAGTGGGTCAAACATGAGAACTATGTGCATTCCTTCACAAACATATACAAATCAATGAAAAAATCTCCCCTAATATGTTTATATACACAAGTGTCTGTGGGAGCCCCAAAGCTATATTATGCATTCAAATAACAAAATATATATCACAGTCCCTACAAAAAATGAAAGTAAAAAAGCAAACAAACAACAAAAAGGGGAAAATCATAAATGAAAATATCCCAAAAATAATATACTAATGTCATGTTTGTAAGCAGCCCTGCTTTCCTGCTTCCTAAAATGATGACATATTTTAGGTACTCAGGCCACTGGAAACAAAAATATACACAACAGTTCTTCCACACATTTAGAGGAACCTGATTTTTTTGTTAGATAAATATGTGTCAGTTATGACCGTTAAAAAGACCTGAACAAAAAAAATGTTTGGATTTTTATTTCCTGTCACCTTTCATCACGGGCAACATAAAAATTCACACTACTGCAATATCGCTAACATGTTACTGGCATGCGAATAAGACACCTGAGCACAGAGAGAAACCCAGTGTTATGACTACAGTTGACATTGGAACTAGCTAGATAGCTCATATTAAGACACTTCTTTGGAGAACACGTGCTAAAGTGTTTTCCCCACAATCTATATGCATAATTTATTTGCCAACTGTGACCAGAGAGAGAACATACCTTACTCACAGCCTAGGACATGCATGGATTTTGATGAGGACTGCATATGCCTGGGATCAATTCAAACACGTCATGACGATGATATAAAACCTGATGAAACAAGCTTGACAAGCAGCAGTTCCGTATTTCCGTGAAAGTATCAAGCACAGATGAAGACGTTTCTATGGTTATCTCGGTTTTATAAATATTAGCCTATAGAGTTGGGCTTAGTACGTGAATAAAAGATGGAATTAAACATGCATAAATTACGGTGTCCTGGAAAACCCATCGTGCTGCAAATACACAAAGCATATTCATCAAAGTGGTAACACACTTTAGAAATGCGGTGCAAATTTAGAAAACGCATACAACTTCAGGAACAAATCCTGTCACAACACAACGGAAGTGCAGTTTCCGGAGGACACGGAAAGGGGTGGACTTCTATGAGATTAGCGTGAAGTCTATTGGAAGTAGTGACAACTGAGTAAAAAGGGTTGTTTTTTTTCCAGTTACCACGGTGTTATCAAGGGTAGGTATGTGATACAGAATGGAAGACTGACCTATTCATGCTCTGCATTCTTGCATATTTATTTATACATAAGGCAGCCTTAAAAAACATGGGATGGAAATCCCATTTAACAAAATATGCACTGTTTTACAGTCAGAGTGAAATAAGTAACATTCTCCTTTTAATATATATATATTTTAAATGTTAAAATTCTTAACTATGTCAGTTAAGCTGCCAAAAATGCCCCTTTTGAAATTTGTATTTCTAATGTCACAAGAACACTTTATTGACCTATCTCTGCCTATTCAGCCTATAGAGGTTTAGCACACCCACTTAAATTGCCTTTCTCAGGCATTTCAGCTCTGAGTACCTTTTGAATGAAGCACAATACAGGGCAGCCAATCATAAAGGAGCTCATTTATCTTACATCCGTCTTAAAGGTGCAGTAGCAACAGGTGCCTGTTGAATTCCAAGCGATATCTATAGAGGTTGGAAATTGGTTGTGTAAAAAAAAAAAAAAAAACAGGCTGAAAACGAGTCGTTTCCGCTCTGTGAATTGGGAGAAAGGGACAGTGTGTGGAAGCCCAACCCCAGTCATATAGGTTTGCTTCTAACAGTACCATTACCATCACCCACTCTGGTGCACTAGTTTGAGTGTATTAGAACTAGTAGCAATGCTGAAGCATTACATGTATCTATAACACATATTCTGACCATGATGAAGTGATAGGTTTGTTAAGGCAAACTGTGTATGCAATACATGTTGCTTAGGTCAATTGCTCCAATTGTACACAACTCTAAAGCTACACAACTGGACATTAGTTAAAGTCTACACAGTGTCAGTCATGTGAAGTACAACTGAAAGTTCCCCTGTTGTATTCTTCCAACAATCAAGTTCTGCGTAAGTGGGGGCAAAATAATATGACCTTCACATCAAAGAACATTTTAAACAAATGGACTGTATGTACATCTTTTTTCTAATGTTACAAATGGAGTCTAAAGTTATATCTCTTGCTCTATAGCACTTGCTCAAACCTTTCCTTTAGATTCCTTTTGTACACACTACAGACTGTGACCTCGAGATGCTTGAATGAATGTTGAACATTCACACTTGTGTATGAGTGCCGATTGTTAGCTAATGCATCATGATGAGCCTATCCTTTTTGAGTTACTTACTGAGATCATTCTCATAGCAAGTTCATTACACCTTGTGTACTCGATGTAGTGCGGTGAGCAGTTTCAATCTTAGTTACAATCTTAGTTATCAAAGACTCACTCCACCGACCAAAGCCTCTTCTCTTAGACAACATGACAAAACCATCGCAGCTTGAGAGCAAAAATCGAGCCTCGTAAGAGGTGTTATGTTCCATAGGCAGATTGACATCTTAATGCGATACACATGAATTTTCTTTGCATACATGTACATTGCACTTGTAATGTTTCTGATATTGCTTCTCTCCTGAATAGCTCAGTCAGTAGAGCATCAGACTTTTAATCTGTGGTCCCTGTTCAAGTGAAAATATTGTTCTTTGCCACTAAAGTGCGCTTGAGAAGTTTCTTGAAATACCTCTAGATCAACCTAAGTCAAGGGACAGGACCCTGTTGCCTTGAGCCTTGCCGATTAAACTGACATTTCACATCCATTTCCCCCAGCTGTGATGCTGTGCATTGGCTGTCATCCCAGGTTAGGCTAGCTAGTTCTGCTGGCAAGCTTGAAATATCAAAATCCTTCCTACTTAAAAAAAAAAAATCACTTCTGAGCCTATCCTTTTTGAGTTAATTACTGAGATCATTCTCACAGCAAGTTCATTAGACCTTGTTCACTCATTGTAGTTCGGTGAGCAATTTCTATATTGGATGAGAGAAGGAGCAGACTTGTTCAAGTCACAGAATCCATTCAAACTTAAACAACAGGAGCTTGTCAGTGGAGGGTATACTTGCTCACACCTTTCTTTTCAATTCCTGTTGCATAAGGGAATAAGGGACAAGGGAAGTGTGAAGGAAATATTGTTGTGTTTCTTTCTCTATCATTGTAAAGCGTGAGAAAGCTTAGCATAAGATTAGAAGAACAGGACGTTCCCTAGAGAACGTCCTTGAAGAAATACACTCCTTCCAAGGAGTTATCTGGTCTCAGCAGAAGCAAACCCTCCCTCGTTCTCTCGAACGCTACGGCTAGTATATAAGGGGAGGGAAATCACCCAAAGGGGAGCGAAGCAAATAGGCACGCTCATTTTTTGAAACTAATAACTCAATAAAATCTTCTTATCCACATCTGACTCCTTGTTTGCTGAATTTCCACCACAGAATTTGGCGTAGTCGGCAGGATCAGCGAGAGGCACCATGCGGAGCGGCGGTGACTAAACTTCGAGGACGCTCCTCAGAGAGAAAACTGAGCTGGAGGAAGAGGGAAACCCACAAGAATACGGGAAAGTACCTAACCAGGGAGTGATGTCCCGCTTGACTCCGGTGGTGTGCTCCGCCTGATCTAACGAACAGAAAGTAAGTGGTGAAGTTCAGTAATTTAATCCTAGAAGAAAGTGACATAGTGATCCGCCTGAGTCTACCCTGGGGTGGGTCTGTAAAGTAGCATAGTATATGAGATACTAGGGCTTAAAAATAGGGTCTAGAGGACTCCGGAGTCTGGGACTCCGCCAGCCTAAGAGAATAGGCACACTGAGTAGACGTACTAGTGTAAGAAATAGGCCCGGGCCGACAGAACACCCCGCAGGGAAAGGAGTGGACTCAGTATACTAGCACGATTTGCTGGAGTGGAACTAATCCATATCGGGGGTAGATGGTGTGGATAATAAGATAAAAAATAGGAAAATTGTAGAGAGTAGGTAAGTTTCCTTTGTTCGTTTGTTACCTGAATCCAAAAGTAAAAAAAAAAAAAAAAAAAAAATGGGTGCGGGCAATAGTAAGGAGTATGAGTTCGGTAAGGACAAGCTCTCCAGTAGCCTATTCTTTCAAATGAGTAAAGATTATGGGGAACATGTAAACAAACATGTCCCGTTTTGGATTAAACATTATGGGTTTAATACCTCAGGGACGCTGAGTGTTGCATACCTGTTAAAATTAATTAAGAGAGTCGAGGTCAAACCTAGAGAAGCTGATAAGAAAGCACGGAAATATTTGACAAAAACAGTGAGGATATGCTAGAAAAGGCAAAAATGTGGTTAGAAGAAGCTGAGAAAAGGCAGAAGAAACAGGAAGGGCAAAAGAAATGTAATAATGAAGTGTCTCAGTGTGTTTCCTTAGCTGATCCTGACCTCGATGCCGCCCCGCCGAGAGCCCCCAGCTGATTCAACAACCACAAGCATCAGGAAACCCACCTCCTTATCCCGAACCAGGGACTTCATCGCTAACATCAAAGCCGTCTCCATATGACGAACCAAGACGGCAACTGGAGACAATAACCTCACCAGTGGCTCATCACACTCGAAGTCACGCCACTATAAAGCCATCCGCAGGGCCTGACAGAGGCTATGCCCCACAGTTCCCGATGGTGGAAGTGTCAGGACCTGAGGGAGTGATTATGGTCCACCGTCACTGGACTACAGACGACATCATGAAAGCGGCCGACGGCCTGAGCAAGCCAGGTGACATCGGCGGACGACGCTTCGGACAAGAACTGATGGCATTCGTGCAGTCCTGCAGACCAACACAGGCTGAACTGAGACGGTTGTTGATGATGCGGAAGAAGCAGAGGAAGAGGAAAAGGAGGGAAAAACGAGTGGATGAAAGAGCAGGAATGCTACAACTGTGGAAAGCTTGGACATTTTGCCAGAAACTGTCCGGAGGAGGATAACTCATATGACGGGGGCACAGACCTGGATCCCACTATCCACGAATGACGGGCGGTGGAGAGGCAGGACAGCAGCGGACCACTGAGTGAAGACGGCAAAAGGGAAGTAACAAATTTAAATTACCAACTATTACAGCAGATTAGTAAAGGGCCAAGAGGCCTCCCCGAGGTAACTGTGAAAGTAGAGGGAAAAAATGTTAGGTTTTTGGTTGACAGTGGTGCCACCCACTCAGTGTTAAAAGAAGGTTTAATAGAATGTAAAATGAGAACAGGATATGGGATAACAGTAATTGGAGTAGGGGGTCATCCCATTGATGAAAGGATGTCCGAGCCTCTCCAATGTAGTTTAGGAAGCAGCCAATTCAAACACAGCTTTTTGGTGTCAGAAACCTGTCCAATTAATTTGTTAGCTAGAGATTTAATGTGTAAACTCGGGTGCACAATTAGCAGCAACCCAGAGGGGTTATTTGTTATGTGGGAAACACCTACACAGGGAGTCCAGCTAGAGGCAGGAGTCCCTTTGTACGTGTATGAATTGCAGTGCACTGCTGGGGAAGTACTAACACATTTTATGACTGAAGTTACTAACACGCTACCTGGTGAGCTGACTAGCGCACATGTTGACCCAGACTGGCAGAGAGTAGGGTTGTGGACAAAACGCATGTTGAGCACAACTGATTGGATAAAAGGACCCCAGTGTAAAGTCATGTACAGCCCAAGCATAGATGTGTGGAAAATGCCAACCCCGTATAGGCTAAATTGTAAAAGGGGGGTTGAGCTTGTAAGTCCTAATATAGTAATTATGGCAGCCTCTGTTACCCTCTCAGAGGAAGAGGAGGAGGAATTGAAAACAGTTCCTGCAGGATTATGGGCACAGGGAAAAAATGATGTGGGCTTAATAAAAGGATGTGAGCCTGTCCACATCACCCCAAAATCTGATTACAGACCACACCAGCACCAATACCCTCTAAAACCAGAGGCAGTGGAGGGTATCAGGCCTGTGTTCCAATCATTAAAACAAGCAGGAGTTATCGTACCATGCCCAGACTCACCAGTACGTACTCCAATTTTCCCAGTTAAAAAGCCAGGGAGAGATGAATGGAGATTTGTGCAGGATTTGCAGGCTGTCAACACGGCAGTACACCCTAGAGCCCCAGAAGTTCCAAACCCGCACACCATTCTCTCTCAGATCCCACCAGACAGTAAGTGGTTCAGTGTAGTTGATTTGGCCAACGCTTTCTTTAGCGTACCTGTGCACAAGGATAGCCAATTTTGGTTTGCTTTCACTTTTGAAGGAAAGCCATACACATTCACGAGATTGTGTCAAGGGTATTGTGAATCACCAACCATTTACAATGCCGCCTTACACCGAAGCCTAGAGGCTTTAGAACTCCCTAAGGGAATAGCCTTGCTGCAATATGTTGATGATCTTTTGATTTGTGGGAGAACACGAGAAGCGTGTAAACAAGCCACGGTGGCACTGCTACATCATTTAGCAGGGGAAGGCCACAAGGCATCCAAATCCAAATTACAGTTTTGTAAGCAGCAAGTGCATTTTTTAGGACATGACATCACTGAACAAACGCGCATGCTGACTAAAGACCGAGTGAATGCCATTTTGACTATACCAAAGCCCATGACGAAAAAACAACTGTTGTCCTTTTTAGGAATGTGTTCCTATTGTAGGACATTCATACCATCCTATGCAGAACATGAGGGACCACTCAGAGATATAATACCGACCAAAGGGTCAAATTCCTCACAGCCGGAATGGACACCGGAAGCTGAGGCGGCCTTCACAACACTGAAACAGCTGTTACAAGTCATGCCAGCGTTAGGCATTCCCGACCCAAACAAACCATTTGAACAGACAGTGGATGTTAAAGGGCAATATATGACAAGTGTATTGACACAAAAACATGGGGACAAACAAAGGCCGGTGGCCTACTTCTCAGGAAAATTAGATACAGTCGCAGCAGGCCTACCTTTATGTGTAAGAGCTGTGGCAGCCGCCGAGAAGGCACTAGTGGCTTCCAGAGACATAGTAGGCTACGCCAAGCTTACCCTACATGTGCCTCATGCAGTGTCACGAATACTGCAAGATCAAAAAGTGGCACATTTGTCCACTCAGCGATGGCTTAGGTACCACACTGCCTTATTAGACATGCCAAATGTTACTGTGAAACGATGCACAACTCTAAACCCCTCCACTCTATTGCCTACAGAGGAGGAAGGAGAGCCCCATGACTGCCAACAGGTGTTAGAAATTGCAACATCTCCCAGAATAGATTTAAAGGAGGAACCAATACTTAATGCGGACCTGGAATTGTTTGTGGACGGTTCAGCTAAACGTGACTCTCAAGGCACTAATCGAGCAGCATATGCTGTTGTGTCACACACAGAAGTGGTGAAAGCAGAACCACTCCCATCTAATTACTCAGCGCAGGCAGCTGAACTTGCTGCACTCATACAGGCGTGTAAACTAGCACAAGATAAGACCGTGAACGTCTGGACCGATTCCCGGTACGCGTGGGGAGTGGCACATGACTTTGGGGCTATTTGGAGACATCGTAACTTCCTTACGAGCTCAGGAGCAAAGATAAAGAACCATTGCCTAGTAGCAGAACTGTTGGAAGCAATCCAACTACCAAAGAAAGTGGCCATCATAAAATGTGCAGCACACACAAAAGCAGGGGACCCTGTGTCGAGAGGAAACGCTTATGCAGACAAAGTAGCTCAACTCACAGCCACACAACCAGTCCATACACAAATGGCACAAATAGATAATGGAACCAGGATAACAACCAAAGATATCCAAAAACAAGCTACTCCACAAGATTATGTGAAATGGAAAAAAGGGGGGTGCAAACAAATAGGCGGGATATGGGTACACCCAGAGATAAACAAACCCTGTCTCCCCACGGCTTACATGAAAGGACTAATTGAGATTGCTCATGGGAGGAGTCACATGAGCAAAGGGGGGATAGTGGAAAGTATAACAAAATATTGGTATGCACCAGGAATAAACACACACACCAGTAAATTTTGTTCCCGATGCTTGGTATGTGCACAAAACACACCACACGGGGACAATCATACCAAACACGCACCCGCCGGACACCCGCCGCCTAGTGAGCCATTTCAACATTGGCAAATAGATTTTGTAGAACTAACACCAGCTGAAGGAAAGAGGAACATGCTTGTGTGTGTGTGCATGTTTAGTAAGTGGGTGGAGGCCTTCCCAATGGGAAAACAAGATACTGATGCAGTAGCAAAAGCGCTACTGAGAGAAATTATTCCCCGGTGGGGGTTACCACAACGAGTGTCCAGTGACAATGGGACACCCTTCGTACACGAAGGACTAAAAGCTCTGACTAAATACCTAGGGGTAGATATGAGAAAACACTGCAGCTATCACCCTGCTAGTGCAGGGGCAGTAGAACGGACAAACGGCACCATTAAAGGAGGTCTAGCTAAATTAACGCAGGAAACAGGCATGAATTGGGTAAAATGCCTTCCCCTCGTCCTGTGGCAATGCCGAACCAGACCGCAGGCACGAACAGGCTTATCAACTTTTGAGAGTGTTTGGACGGCCTCCCAACACGGGGCTAGGACCGCCCGACTGGGATACTAACCTGATCAATGAATCACTTTTGCAGTATTGTGTGTCTCTGCACAAATCTCTCTCCCATGTGTCTAAGCAGGTGAAGGCAGTTCTTCCCGAGGTGACGGATACTCCACTCCACACCCACCAACCAGGTGATTGGGTGCTGATAAAGGACTTCAGAAGGAAGCGGTGGAACCAGCCCAGGTGGAGAGGACCATTCCAAGTGCTGCTGACGACTAACACCGCCGTCAAAACCGACGGACGAGCAACGTGGATACACCACACTCATTGCAAGAAGGCGCCAGAACGACCTGAGGACTCATGATGAATTCTCTGTTTGTCACTATCCTACTCACTACTCTCGCCCCGATCGCGGGACGACAACTCCTGCCAGAGGAAAGATGCAAAGGCAATATCGCTTGTGCAATGGCATTGGTGACGGCAACCACTGCAGCCTTGAATAAGATTAATGGTTTAGCGTGGCAAGTCCTAACTCTGGCCAATAGGACTGAGACGATTTTTACACTCCTAAACCAAGAATTGCACCAGATTCGCCAAGTAGTCCTGCAGAATAGAATGGCCTTAGATTTGCTCCTAGCCGAGGAAGGTGGGGTGTGTAAGAAGATAAATGTATCATGTTGTTTTCACATCCCAGATTATTATGATAATATAACAGACCTGATTACACATATGAAACAGGACATCCAGGAGCCGTCCCCAGCAGACAATTCATGGTTCTCATGGTTCACCTCGGCCCTGGGCCCGTGGGGACACTGGGCAATGACGGTGCTTTTTCCTGTGCTCATTGTCGTATTGATGGTTATGTGTTTCCTGCCATGTATTATGAATTGTTGTGTCACCTGGGTGACTAATCTTACTCGTGTACAGTATCAACTGTTGCAAGAACTGCCAGAGGGGGTGGATGAGGATTCTGAGGAATTTAATGACCTCCAGGCACTATTCATTGAAAATTAAAGTCTAGATGATGTTGATGATTGACAAAGAATCAAAGGGGGGAAGTGTGAAGGAAATATTGTTGTGTTTCTTTCTCTATCATTGTAAAGCGTGAGAAAGCTTAGCATAAGATTAGAAGAACAGGACGTTCCCTAGAGAACGTCCTTGAAGAAATACACTCCTTCCAAGGAGTTATCTGGTCTCAGCAGAAGCAAACCCTCCCTCGTTCTCTCGAACGCTACGGCTAGTATATAAGGGGAGGGAAATCACCCAAAGGGGAGCGAAGCAAATAGGCACGCTCATTTTTTGAAACTAATAACTCAATAAAATCTTCTTATCCACATCTGACTCCTTGTTTGCTGAATTTCCACCACAGAAGTCATTTTGGAACAAACCTGTGAGGCAACTGTCTTTGAGGCAAAGTGTCTGTATCCAGGGAAGAACATGTGCATGTTCAAGTGCTTGCCCTGTACTTCATTCTCTGAAGTTTACTGAGAAAGACCTGACAGCAGTTGAACACGTTTGGTTGTTGTCTGCTACCTTGTCTCTGTCTCTCTCTGTGTTCGCATGATAGGCACCACTGCATGCCATGCACCAGGCCTCCTTTCTTGTGAGGCTGTCCCTCATGACATCTATGGAGTGCATAATTGAAGACTAAGTGAAAGGATTCCCTTAAGATCTGAATACCTTTGGTTGTTGTCGTACATCGTCTCTGTCTCTCTCTCTATGTGTAAAATGCAGACTGCTCAGGTCATGGTTTTGACAGCTTCTAGTATTTTCACTAGATCCAAAGCAGTGTCAAACCTGTTTTTACATTTAAATGTTTTCATTTGGTTTTACATTTTAATGTTAACAAAATAAGAAACAATACACATTATAAATGTTAGATAGCTACATATTTGTACTTCTTGTACAAACTAAGAAAATAATAGAACACTAATTTAGTTATGTGACATATTGACACCTGAGCAAGACATGGGTGAGGGATAAAAAGGCAGGATATTAGTCACACAAAGCACTGCCAAAAAGTTTTAAAAACACAGATGTGGGGAAGCTCATGAAGACAGGCTCAGCTTTAGTCCACAGTATGCTAAATGGGAAACACTGGAGGATGGTACATGAGGGGTTTAAATAGGGAGAGAGTTAATTAGAAGCAGGTGATCGTGATGGTTGATAAGTGTGTGATTGTGAACCGAGCAGTGGTCGTGGTAGGTGATTTGTGCGGATATGTGTGTACGTGTCTGTGTGTGCGTTCCTGGTTGGGTGCGGACCAGAACCTGACAACTTGTTTCCACTTGATATCAGAATTAGTTGAAGAGAATAGCTGGTCCTGTCCTTTATTGCAACTTAAATATAAACATGCTTTTGAGGGACCCTCTGGAGAATGTCTGAGGGGTACACAAGAGTTTAATTCTTATAAACTTTTTCAAGGGCAATTATGTAAACAACCCTCCTTTTTTTTCCATATTGTTCTTTGAAGTTTCCACCATTATGCTCAAATTACACATGACATTATAAAAGCTAGTCACCTATGAACCTGCGGGCTTATATAGAAGGGAAAATAAACTATGGACTATTTGTGCTCTGCATTCTTGCGTATTTATTTATGCTAGGCTGTACATAATGCAGCCTTAAAAACATAGGATAAAAATCCCCATGTAACACAATTCAGGTTCTGTCTAAATACATGGCTAGCTAGCTAGTTATTTTACAATCCCATTTAGAACATATATCGTCGTGAATGTCCTGAACAAAACATGCTGTACCTAATCCCCATAAATGACATATCTCTCACTGAATAAAAACTTGTATGCTTCAACAGTATACAGTGGTAGAAATGGTGATCACCTTTAAAAGGATTTCTTACTGTAGGCCTATTATAAACAACATGGAGGAAATTAAAATAAAAATACTTGAGTCAGGTGTCTGTTGAATTCCGAGCGATATATATATATAGAGGTTGGAAATTGGTTGTCTAAAAATGAATTGTGATTGTTAAGTCACATAGATGTAAGTGGACATGAAGGGAAAAAATAGTGTGGGTGCCAAGTATGGTGATTGTATTTTTAAAGCTGTAGGAAATGTTACATTCAGAATGTTTGTGAGACAAAAAAAAAAAAAAAGATATAATTACTATCCATGGTATAATTGACTGTGTTGCAGACAACATAGGCAGGGATTAGACTGAAAAATGTCAGAGTATTTTTAATGCTCTTTATTGCTGTCATCAGAGGTTATGCAGCCATATCCTCCCGAGCAAGTACGGCTTCTAATCCTAACAGTTTGGCCGCCTGCAGACACAAATAAAGTGTTGAGCAATATTTAATTACATCTACTTGAAATGCATATTTAATTGCATTGTTAGTATTTATGGAAAACAAGTGTTAGGATTGCTCTGCTCCATTGCAGACTTTCTCACTCTAGCAACTGTGGATTCCATCTCCTCAATCAGTTGGCCCATATCATATTCACAGGAACCATATTCCATCTTTATAAAAGAATTCAGTTTCACCTCCAACTATGAAGAGAAACAGTGTTAAGCAATATTTAATTACATCTACTTGAAATGCATAGTTCATAGCATTGTGAGAATTTATGGAAAACAAGTGTTAGGATTGCTCTGCTCCACTGCAGACTTTCTCACTTTAGCAAACACAGCTTCCAGGTCCTCAATACACTTATCCCTCTCATTGATATTCATATCTTTAGGTTCCACCTGTAGATATGAGTAGAAATATTGTTGAACAGTATTTAAATACATTTAATTGAAATATGACTTTAATTACATTTTGATACATTTGTAATTTATAATTTGTATTGGACTGGAAAGGAAACAAATACAATTTTTATCGCATAGCCGTAATCACATAGCCTGCAGGCCTAATGATGTAAAAATGTGCCCCCAAACATCAAATGTTCAACAGAAATAACAGGACCTGACACACTAAGGTACCGTAGACCCATTCAAATTGTGCTATTGGAATAATAAATTCCAATGCATTCAGTCATTTTAGCTAGTGTTGATTTTGATTCTCGCCACAATTATACTAATAATCAGTGTTACAACTCAGCATGCAAAGTCACCGAACAGTCGACTGTTAATTCTATAGTAAGGAGAATGTAAAACAAACAAACAAAAAACCCACCAACAGTATTTTTTTTTCCTGTAACTGACAAAGATTGCATATGCTAAATGTATGTGTCCTAAATATATTCTAAATACATTTACATTAGTGTTTTTAATTAATTTCTCGAACATTTGTTGAAATGCATTTGTAATTATATTCAGAGACATTTCAGTGTACTTAAGTACAAGCATTCAATTAGCATCACTGTTCACCATAGCTGTTTTTCCATTTTTTGTGGCTTTTGTCCATTGCCACAGTATGGCTTTAAATCATTTGTCTTGGTTCTACTTTACTTACTATGGCTGATTGAGTTCTCTGAGTAGTGAAGTCCTTCTTCATTAAACGCTTTGGTCTAGTATCTGTTTAAAAAGTAACAGAAAATGTCTTATTAGCGTTGTATAGATACTTAGAACACTGCTACGTAGATCTCTCTCTCTCAGACAGACACACACACACACACAGTTCATCCAAGAAGTCATCCTCTATTCTGGAAGGGTTCTGGGCTCGTGTTTTTTCGTTTTTCTTTTTCCCATATTTACCAAATATCCCGTGCTTCTCAGAAGGAACATGTTCCTTGCGTCTTGGATTGCAATTGTAACTACCGCACTGACCCATAATAAATTTAGTGTACCCGTTATCTGTGATCTGTAGTCTAAAAATGGGTCACAGAAATTGTTCATTTGAAAAATCTGTTCTTTGACTACATCATATTCGCTTAATTGATGCGGCTGCATTATGACATCACACGCCACCCACTGAAATAAAAGCTGAGGATGTCATTGCAGAGGTAGGAGGAGCCAGAGTAGAATATTACAGAATATTACATTGCTTGAATAGTGGCTCTGTCTGCCCTGGGGGTATTATTGAAACCCAAAGGCTGAAAGGATGGGGAGAGAGAGAGAGAGAGAGAGCGAGCGAGCGAGCATGTGTGAACATATTCTTGTCACGGTACGCCCCCCCCCCCCCCCCAAACGTCTCCCCGTGTGTGTTTGCTTGTGTGTGTGTGTTCATCCGTGTGGCCATGCTCCCTTGTGTTTCACGGCTGCCCTTCATTGTGTTGTTATTGTTTGCATATATAAGTCCTTTGTGTAAACGTTAACGTTGTCAGTGTTTGATCCCACGATAGCCTTAGTGCTACGTTGTCTTCCATGTCTCTAAATAAACATCATTATATGCATCATTGCTCCTCTTTTGTATCCTGCCAAGCCTCCCTGTGTTACAATTATGATAAAATTGGAAAAAATACTAGATCATAGATTGCAGTCTGAAGTACTTTTGACCTGCTGAGAGTTAGCCTGATTTGACTTAGCCTGTTCCTAACCTTTGTTTAGTATGTTGCATAAAAGCTCATGGAAATATTTCAGATGTAATATACATGTAACTGACCTAGTAGAGCAAAATTACAGAATTGTAAGGAGGAAGTGACGTTCTTGGGGCATATCATTAAAGGGGGAAATACACACAAGCTGTCTCAAAACCGACCACAAGCCATAATTTCGCTACCTAAACCATAGTGGCATACTCCCCTCTTACTGTTTTAGTCCCACACGCATTACACCGAATACTGCAGGACCAAAGAGTGTCACACTTATCAGCCCAGTGGTAGCTGAGATACCACACCACCCTCTTAGATATGCCTAATATAACTGTCAAAAGGTGTATAACACTGAACCCAGCTACACTCCTTCCTACGGAGGAGGATGGAGATCCACAAGACTGCACAGCAGTCTTAGCTGAAGTATATATACCGCGGGTTGATCTCTTTGAAGAAGCCATAAGTAACCCAGACCTATGCCTCTATGTGGATGTGTCAGCATGCAGGGACGACACAGGGGTCAATAGGGAAGCATACGCGGTAGTAACAGATCATGAAATACTTAAAACAGAAGTATTACCATCCTCCTATTCAGCGCAGGCTGCTGAACTAGTAGCACTGACGGAAGCATGCAAACTAGCTGCAGACAAAACTGTTAATGATTTTGGAGCCATATGGAAACATAGGCAATTCCTGACAAGCTCGGGTAAATATATTAGACATCACCATCTTGCTAGAAGCCATTTCGCTGCCAAAGACAATTGCAGTTGTTAAGTGTGCAGCTCACAGGACTACAGAAGACCAAATCAGCAAGGGGAATACTTTTGCAGATAGAGTAGCAAAGGCAGCTGCAATTAAAACCGCTGTGCAAGCAATACAGGAAACCGCTGCTACCCCGCAGGCCACATAACGGGAAATTCAGTCAGGGGCTACCGCCACTGAAGGCACCAGGTGGAGACAACTAGAACCTCCTGTTAACAACCCACGCTGCTGTCAAAATAGAAGGACGAGGAACCTGGGTACATCACACACACCGTAAGAAGGCTCCGACACCAGCCCCAACTCCAAGCAGCAGCACCCAAACAGACTAGGTCAGAACTGTGTTGAGTAGGGTGTTAAAGGCAAGGCCTACCCTTTCGACACTCGGAACCGTCAAGAGACGGTAGAGAAAATCAGACACAGCTAACACAGTCAGAACATAGACTGAATATTAATATGGATGAAGAATCCCATGACTTATGAGAAGACTTGTTACCATTTCAGGGTCCCAACGCCACTGAAGCAGAATGATTAGCAGCTAAATGCCAACAAAATACAGCGTGTATGTCAGCCATTGTGCATGCCCAACATATCGAGCAAGAGTACCTGGTGTGCCAGCACACCAGTGTTCCAAGGACTGTAATCCCTCTGAAAAACGCAGACGTAGGAGAAGTGAATATGACAATCTCTATGTGCCAGGTTATTAACCAGACCTCAAACTGTCCCAGTCCCACTAACCCCGCACCACCGAAAATGATGCTGCATGTGGCAGCTAGTAAGGGTGAGATATTTGTATAGCAGATGAAGCAGCAGGTGCTGGAAGTCTGGTCCAGATGCATCGATTATGTGCAGGTGCACAGCAATGGCACTTGCAGTGACTCCAATAGCAGTTCCCTGTGGAATTGCTCCATGACAACCCTGCAGGGGTATTGGAATGTAATGTGGGTCGGTGGTTCGGTGGCCTATGGTGAATTGCCACAGAACTGGACTGGTTGTTGTTATCCAGCTGTAGTGCGCCCAAGGACGCAGGTGTATACACTTCCCCATGCCAAGCAGCACAGGGTGAGGAGAGACATAACCAGCACAGACTATTGTGGTAGAATTCTGAGGGACCCATGGACCACTCCGGGTGAAACCATTGGTTGGTCCCTTTTCCTGGGCGGTGGCACAGTAGCAGCCCTGCAAAAGATCAATGGCTTAGCTTATCAGTTACTGCAAGTAGTTAATGACACCTTAGCAGCAATAGGTGCCTTAAAGATAGAACAACAAGTGATAAGGGCAGCAGTGCTTCAACATAGAATGGTATTAAATCTCCTAACCATGAAGGAAGGAGGAGTGTGCAAAATGATTAACACTTCCTGCTGTTTTTACATTCCAGATCTCAGCGCTAATATTACTGATTATATGAATCTTATGTGATCTGCCTTCACTCCGCAGCCTACAGTTCCAGTAGCGGCTGTAGCGTTGCCCATTCTGCTACTCATTCTTCTTCTTTTTCTTCTTCTTCTGTGTTTACCTCCTTTTTTGTCATTGCGTGTCAGACGTCTTTCTAGTGTGTTCACCATGCCAGCGCTCAGCGGCCATGCCAATGACCAACCCCAGCTCTTTGAAGACATTCTGCTCCGCAAGATGGGCGGAGCTGGTGATCCACATGAAGACATCGTAGTGCTATTTGCTGAATAAATGTGTGATAATGTGTGATATAGGGGGGAAATGTTGTGGAAATGTACCTTACTTCATTTTGTGGAAATTTATTTTGCTTTATTTTACTTTGCTTTATGTTTCTATAGTCACAGCATAACAGTCTGCAGATAAGCATGTGAGTCAGGTACACCAGCTGCTCACATACCGTTCTAACCATAGCGATAGAAGAAGCCTTCAGCGCTCAGGCTAACCAAAACATGAATTAGCTGATACTCTGTAGGAGTCGTTTTTCTTTTTTTTCTCTTTCTTCTGTTCTCTGTATAAGGGGAGGGGGACCGTACTGCGCGTCAGTCCTCTTACTCTGTTATACAGGGGACAGAACTCAATAAAATTTTACTCTTTACTACTCAATGCATAAAGCTGTCTGTGTTTGATGTGCTCTCATTTTCCCACCACATCCATTTAGCAGTACTTCTGAATAACCGAAATGGCTTAAAACAGCTGAGGGGATGTTTGAAACTGAGTGATAAGATGTTCAGCAATTTATATATGATAATACAAGGCAGTAAATTAAATTTGGCTGAACTGGACAATAGTACCTGGCATGAAAAGTATGTCGTAGAGAGAGTAACAAAAAACTCAACCTCTCACCTCGCGCTCTGAGATGTCTCCGTCACTGTCTGTAGTGTCCTCTAGGATACTGCTGCCCTCACTAAAGTGTGTCACCCTGACCGGGTCAAACATCTCTTGAACATAATAACTACACAATGGAAAATCAGCTTCAAGTGCTGCACTGAGCAAGAGTGCACTGTAAATGGCCAGATATAAATGGCAATGTCAGTAGTAAATTTATATATGCAGTCATGGAACAGGACCTAGCTGTAGAGCACAGCTTTAAGGTGCATATTATGATGTGCTCTTAGCAATCATCCTCCTGGCTGTGTCTTGCTCTTTTGGCCAAATGTTTCTCTTCCAAAGCAGACAGACCAGACTTGCTGCATATTACTCCGTGCACTATAAATAAACCACATGTATAATGCCTTGTAAACAATGGAACAAGGGAAATTTGAATTGTGACTACTCTGTTAAAGGGGCGGATAAGGCAACCCACCCAAACCCCCCCGAAAGCTGTTCTGTTATCTCTAATTGCTATGCAATAGTCCTGTGATTAACTCAAAGGCTGGAGAAGTTTCACCTTTCTCTACTTGAATCCTGAAGGCTGTTCGGTTCTGTCGCCCACAATCCATCCTGTGTAATTAAACATTCACATCATAACTCGACCCCGTGCAATAGGGCAAACTCACTCGGATGGGGGAAAGGATCACAGACTACCTGTACTGCTGCCGCAACTCTACGGCCATTCCAACAACATCCACATACATTCCAGCAACATCCTATTATAAGACACAGTGGGCTTAAGTACACCCATTTAATAGCATGTTGGACCTTCTTTGGCCTCCAGAACTGCAGCAATTCTTTCTGGCATAGTTTCCACTATGTGCTGAAAATACTCTGCAGGAATCTTGGTCCAATCTTCATAGGATATTTTCTCTCAAATTACATGGAGGGACTGACATGTTCTAAACTGCCTGTTATACTCTTACAGCCGCTTTGAAATACAAAAAAAACATATTTATCTTCCACTCCACTCAAGGATGGCCACACTTGGAATTTCCCTTGGCACATTTAAAACATTGTGTGAGCCAGATAGCTTCTGTTTTCAACCTCTGAGTATTAGTGTTCCATGCTTATGAGATGCTTCAACACGTCCATGCGTGTTGTAAAGAAACAAAGTGTAAGCAGTATTAATGAAAGTGCATCTCTACCTCAAACTCACCAGTGTAACAATTACAGTTTGTGAAACCTAATTTTAAATGGCGATCAGCCTTCATAACAAATCTCCAATAACAAATAAGCAGAACTCACCTTGTTAAGTGTTTGTGTTTGTTTGTGTGTGTGTGTGTGTGTGTGTGTGTGTGTGTGTGTGTGTGTGTGTGTGTGTGTGCAGTTTTAAGCATAGCAAGGCACTTCAGGGTTGCCAGGTGGAGCCTTCCTGAAGACCCTGATACTGAAACAGCATTAAAAGCTGCAATGGCACTGTAGTTGTATTTATCTGCACTAATACAGCTTTGAACTATTGCACTCTTACATACAGTAAGTTTCTGTGTACCGGTGTACATTTCTGTGTACCTTTAGTAAATAAAGGGATTCTATTCTAATATTACAAGTGCTAGAAGTGCTGAAACTCCAAACAGTGAAGAAACCAGTGGAGCTTAATGACTGGTCAGATGAAGAGAGTGAAGTGAGGAGTTTCCTTCAGTGTCTGCCATGTCCCAGCTGAGGTGAGTGTGAAGCTTTTATTAGTACTATAGGAGTTTTGTTTAACTTTGAAACTGATGGTGTCACAGCCATTTGTGGCCGGGAGTCTAGAAGAGCATAATTGGCTGTACTCTTAGGGAGAGAGGGAGTGGCATACGCTCTCTCCCCTGTCAATTACAGAGACACCGTGCAATCAAGGGCGTCTATAAGTTCACGCGTCAGAAGGGGGAGGAAAAGACTATTTTCTGAGTACTTAGAATAACATTCCGTATTTTTTGGAGAAAGTTTTCTAGAGTGTTTTCATGTAGAGAGAGAAATGAGTGGCTAAAATGTCAGAAACATTAAGGAGACAAATGGGGAATACTATAACAGCTCTTTCCATGTGTTAGTGACACCAGCGTTCCCTCTTTTCCCAGATGGTAAAAAAGAGCCCTGACTCTTGCAAACTTCATTTTTTTGTAGAACAAAGAGAAAGATAAATAACTCGCTTTATGGCCTTTTTCCACTCATGCATACCAAGTCCACTATGCATCCAAACATTGTCAGAATAGTAGGAGTGCAGACTTTGAAAAATGATCTTGTCATGTAAACTCAGTAGCTTTGTCCCTGGTTGTCTAGTGGTTAGGATTCGGCGTGTTCACCCCCGCGGCCCCGGTTCGATGCCTGGTCAGGGAAAAACCTCTTTTTATGCTCATATAAAATGACAGATTCTGCATTAAAACATAAAGTTTGTGTGAGTTGGAGTTGAGCCGACAGCCTAAGGATGACAGTTTTAACTTCTACTCTACCAACTGACTTATTGAAAGCGACATGCAAGTAATCCCACATGTCCAAACACCAGTATGTTGGCAAGAAACACAGCCAGTTTTGGATGTTTCAATTGTTAAGTTCATTTGACACAAAGAAGAAAGATCGCATTGTATAAGTTGTTCAGCTACAAACAGATATATCTTTTGATGACATTTGGAATCATACTGGACTTTGTGTACATGAATGGAGAAAGGCCATAAATGGTTAGAATATCATTCAGTGCTTTTGGAGAAAAGTTTCGAGAGTTTTGTCATGTAGTGAGAGAAATGAGTGGCTGAAATATCAGGCATTAAAAGTGCAATTTGCACTCATGGAA
Organism: Electrophorus electricus; assembly: GCF_041902795.1. Taxonomy (NCBI): domain Eukaryota; kingdom Metazoa; phylum Chordata; class Actinopteri; order Gymnotiformes; family Gymnotidae; genus Electrophorus; species Electrophorus electricus. Next base: position 147,970 of record NW_027658422.1, read on the forward strand.
AGAAAATTGCTTTCATGTGGACCGCATTGAGATATCGATCTGCCTGTGGAACATAACACCTCTTAAGAGGCTTGATTTGTGCTCTCAAGCTGCAATGGTGGTTTTCTCATGGCTTCTAAAAGAAGAGGCTGTGGTCAGGGTGGAGTGAGTCTTTGATAACCAAGATTGTTGTTGTTTTGGCCTTCGAATAGACAATGGCATTACCCAGTGTCAGGTCTTTCTCAGTAAACTGCAGAGAATGATATAGAGGGCAAGAAATGGTCAAGCACAGTTTTATTGGGTGTGTGTCTGTAAAAAAAACTAGAGCTCTCTGATACATTTTTGGTTCAAGATTTAATCATCATGCAAATGATTGTGATTAACGCTTTGTCTGTTTAATTCAAATATTATACTATAAACCTAATATTTTAATAGGGTTGGCAACTTTCTAGATCCGATTACTACATGTGTGTGAAGTACAGGTGCTGTAGCTATATGGTATTAAATTGTCCACAGTAGCCTAATTATAATATATACAACCAAAAATGCATCTAAAATAAACACCAGAAACCTGGGCTAACGCTGATGTACATATATGCATTAAATCTAAATAGGACTGCTCTATAGGTAGGATAACAGCAGAACAATTGTCCTGCCATATAAGCAAAACAAGAGCCTGCTAAAGCCACCAAGAGGGTGCCAAAGACCATGTATTTATTTCTATTTGATTTTTTACCTGTGTTATGTCAGTGGCAGCTAAGATTTCTGCATAGGGCCCCACACAGGCTTGGGCCAGCCCTGGTAACACAGTGTCGTGCACTGGAAAACCATCAAGCCAGTTGACTATGCTACCAGTGTTGTTTATGTAACTGTGCAAATAAACTGCAAACACAATTACTTTTAGAAGTATCATCCAGTTTGTTTTCACAATTGCCAAAATGTAATGAATCACAGCCAGTGTTCTAAAACAGAGCTGGAATGTATTCCTGGCTGATGTGGTTACAAAAAATAAAAAAATAAATAAAAATTTTAATTGGTGGATGAATTTTCAATGAAAGTGCTTCACTCAGCAGCCATTAATGATTCTTCTGTCCAGTATGAATAAATTGGAATTCCTATCCTTGTATCGGGTGCAGCAATTATGTGTAACAATTGTGAAGCAAAAAAGCAATAGTGAAATTTTAATATAACAATATAGGTTCTATAGAACATGATCTGCATGCATATTAATTAGGCTATGCAAATAACACAACTACTTCGGTAGCACATCATTCATGCCTGTTGAATAGGCAGTTTTCTGCTTTGCAGATACTTGAAATCTTTTACTAATCTTTCCCCAAATCCAGTAGGAGCTGCCTTTTACATTAACATGCCAGGATACACACTCACTGGATGTTTAATCTGTCTAATGGGTAAGATATATTCTTATAGTCAAGAAAGATATTTTTTAATTATTAATCAGTTAAGGAAGTCAAGCTATTGCATTTTGCTGAGATGAAGGAATATTGCATAACCCTGTACTGGCCAAATAATTAGATTTGATGTGCTATTTTGTGGATTAATCCCATAACTGAATTATTCACATGGTTTTATAGCCATGGTTAATACTCGCTGTCAAAATGGTGAGGTTCATAACAACCTCTTTCCTTCATAAGGAAACTTCCTGTTTTTGAAACTGTTTCAGCATACTAGCTCTTACTGCTCTCTATCTGTTTAACAAATTTTTCGTTGTATTTAATTACTTTCTACCTGGAAACTGGTAAATTCCATGGAAAGCTACTTTATCATCACAAACTATATCTAAGGAACTACCACAAACATAAGTAATGTTAACATTTTGCTTTTCATCATGACTTATGTTCTGTTTCAGAGCACTGAATGCAGCATGTTTATTCTTCGTCATTAGTAGCAGTTTTATCTGTGAGAAGTGTAGATGAATTGTTAGTCTGACAGAGAAGACTCTAGCACTAGAAGTACGCATTCAGACAGCAAGGCGAATGGGTGACGTTACGGCAAAGTAGACGAGCTTCAACCAGCTCATCGGATCACTACACATCCCCAACATTAAGTAGCAAAACCCCAGAGACCTTCTGCCTGTACTGGCCAGACTTCAGATCAGAAGGTGAGAGAATACAGTCATGTGTTGTGTGGCTCAGATTGTTCACACAGTTAGTAACAGTCCAAACACTTTAATTATACTGTACAGCATGAGACCTGGAAATGTGTGTCTGTGTGTGTGTGTGTTCTCCCCAGGCTGAGCTCCAGCTTTGTACTGTCCATCTTCAGAGAGATCTATCAGACTGGCTCTGATCACTGTGTGTCCAGCTTGCTGAGTTCAGCAGAGAACTGCATCAACTTGAACAGCAGAGAGCTGGACTCTGTCCACTGTGCTGCCCTGCGCTTCACCCTCCAGCACTGCACAGCAGTCTCTCTCAGCCTGCTTTTCACCTCCATACCAAAGGCGGAGCTGGAGAGCATTGAGCCACTGCTCTAACACGTCTCCCGTCTCAGGCTTGAACTTTTCTCACAATCAGAATTTTAACACAGAACTGGTCTGTTTAGGGAGTGTTATATAAACGTTTATGTACGTTTATGTGTTTTTCACGAGTTTCCTCAAAAGTCATTTTGTGCCAGCATCACTTAGGTTTTACTGAGACTCCTGTCAGGTAATCAGCAATATCCATGAATATTTACTTCAGAATAAAATGACTTTCTGGAGGAAATTGTTAAATTTAGGTGAAATATTTATATTAACCTGAAATTAACTGCCCTGCCACTGTCTGTGTGTGTTTTGTTTTCTCCGTGTTGACAGGCTGCTGTTGCTGAGGCTGCTCCACTGCTACAGTGTCTCTGAACTACAGCAGGGGGCAGCAGCAGCAGATCTGCTCTTCGCTCTGCAGCACAGACTGGATTTCTCCTGCTGCTCTGCTCTGGACCTCACAGCAGACACACAGAAACACACACTGACTCTGAGCACTGAGGACTGCAGAGTCGTCTCCATGGTCATCCAGAGAGCGAGCTCTCACACACACACACACACACACACACACACACACACACACACACACACACACACACACACACACACACACACACACACACACACACACAGCTCACTCTACACGGCTGTGAGGGCAACTCTTCCCCATTTTACACACAGTCACCCTTCAGTAAGCCACTGACTCAACACCACACAAAGTAGGGAAACATTCTGGAAAAAGGAAAATAATTTTATCATTTGAAACAAAATGTGTGTAAATAGCATTAATGTTAGTAGTTATGTGAGTGTGTTAGTGTTTTGTGACTCTACATGTTGGTGAACGTTGATTGTGTTCAGCTGCAATAAAGCCATGCTGCTCCAGTTCCTGTCTCTTGTCTGTGTGGGGACTGATGTGGAGTGTGTGAGACGCGCTGTGGCTCTCTCCCGGGCTCTGGGTAAGATGGTGATCACCATCTTACCCAGAGCCCGGGAGAGAGCCACAGCGCGTCTCACACACTCCACATCAGTCAGACCCGGCTGGACCAGGCCTATAGGTCACTGGCACTGTTTCTGGAACATTCTGAAGGGCTTTCAGAACTGGACCTTAGCCACTGTCAGCTCACTGACCACTGCCTGCAGCTGCTGTTCGCACACCAGCACAAAGCCCACATCCTGCAGTGAGTGGACAAGCGGGAGGAGGGATGTGTAGAGAGTCTTGATTGTTGAGTGCACAGTGAACACTAACATAGATATAACACATTTTACTCTTTTTCTCACAATTTAACACAAAATCCAGCAGGGTGACTGAATGTAGAAGCTGTGTGTGTTCATTGTAAAGCATTGTAAGTTCCTTGAAAGGCTTTATATAAATGTAACTTTGCTCATTCAGTCATATCCTGTGTTCCTTCAAGGACTTTATTTTTCAAAAGCAAACAGCAAAAAGCTTGATTTTCTTGGTGATTTTATTTGGAAATGACGACCTCTCTCACTGGCTGCCTGGATCACTGATCACTGCCTGTACTTGGCAGGATGGATCTCTGTGGTCTACAGAATATCCAGACTGCTTGTAGAAACACATGTTCTCATTAAAAAGAGAAATAAGGCATAACAGACTCTTTATGATTTACAGTTTCATGCCTGATAGATAACAAGTCATGTGTACAAGAACTGAAAGAAATGATATTTTGTTTAAAATGTCAAAATGCATAATTATCTGGCCATTAATGACTCAGGTCCACTGACACAAATATACTATTTATTGCTTTGCTTATTCATTCATTTGCTAATTCAATCATTCGTTTATTAATTCATTCGTTCATTACTTTAATTCATTGATCTATAAATCTACAGGTGTTTGTACTACTACACGGTGATTTAGTAGAGGGAGGTGTGTTTGGGAATCCTGAACAATGTGGTAATTATAATCCATCTAATTTCAACCTCAGTCACAATGACATCACTGATGTGTCAGCAAAGAGGATCTATGATACTTTCTCCACCAACAACAATATTCACACTGTGAGGTAACTGTGTGTGTGTGTGTTTAGGCATTTAAAATAAGGCTGTATTTATTTGAGTTTAAAATTTCAAATTTAAAAGCCTATTTTGATTTTATAGGCTCTTCAACAACAGAATTACAGGCATACAAATCTTCCTCTCAGACAAGTGCTTTGAAGTCTGGTGATGTTGATGTGTTGTTGGCACTGTAATGATGAGATTTCATTTTTCTAGATTATTGGGACTATCCAAATTATATTTTTGTTTTAAGTGAAAAAATGTAATGATTAAAAAACAAATTTTAGTTATCTTATACATTTTAAGATTACATATAAAAATCAAATACTCAAAATTTATTTATAAAGTACTTTTTAAAATTTTATTTTATTTTATTTTATTTACAACAGGTGCTATTACAAAGCAGCTTTTCAATTGTCCAAGTCCAAGCCCCCAGTAAGCAAGCCAAGGGTGACAGTGGCAAGGAAAAGCTCCCTAGAGCATGAGGAAGAAACGTCGAGAGGAACCAAGACTCAAAGGGGGTCCCATCCTCCTCTGGCTGTTTAAAGAGAGACATAAATTAAAAAATGAAATAAGCATTTAATGTTTAGTCCAACTTTCTGGAGGTTCTAGACTTGTGTGCATGTGTCTGAGACCCAAGTCGCAAGAGAACGTCCATTAAGGGCAACAGAGAGTAGCTGGTTGGGGAGGAGGTGGTGTGGGCTACAACAGGGGACATCAGGGGATGATGGGAGTAGCCAAGGCATCTGAGACAGGATGAGGCTCAGTAACATCACAACATCAGGGGTAGGTGTACCTCGGCAGAGTCCACTATCAGTCCAGTGTATTAGAGCAATGATGTTTGATTCCTACTCAAAGAACATGTGATATTTCCAACATTCACTTTAGGTATCAATGAAGTTGTGACATCAAGCAAAGGAGGACAGTGAGACATGAGTAGACAAGCACAAGTTGGACCTATTAGGGACAATGAAACAAAACCTGAAGACAAGAAAACAGAAATGAAAGCCTGAGTGAGCTGAACTGAACTGAATCAAACTCCTACCGCTATATGGACCTAGCTCTGTAATATAGTTGAAACTGTAAGTTGCTATAGATAAGCGTGTCTGCCAGATGTCTGCTCACATTAAGCAGTGCAGTTGTGCAGTGTGAACATGGCATCTGTCTTTTACAGCAAAATCAAATTATTTTATTATTCTTTAAATGTCTTTAAATGTCTTCATGGTCTAGCAACTCATGATGGCATTAGCACTTGAAAGCAAAAAAAACAAACAAAAAAAACCAGCAAAACAAAAACATCTCAAAACACACTTATTGCATTGAGTTCTGTTTAGATGACTTTTGATTTTATATTAACACATCTACTGTTATCTATTTACCTTTTCCTTTTATCATTATATATGTCATTTTATTTTTTATCCTTTGGGCAATTAGTCTCTTCTCAATGCGTTTTATTTTTTGTGTGCAGAAAGAAGGGGTAAGAAGATGCATATACAGAGGTCTGGACTAGCTGTGCTGTCAAAGGTTAGGGGAAATGAAATAAATAAATGTTCCAAAATGTTTTTTTAAATAGTTTAGTATCCAACATTTTAAATTCTAACATTTATGGTTACCCCCAGCAGTGATCAGTGGTAGCTCAGTGGTTAAGATACTTGACATGTAGTCAGAAGCTTACCAGTTCCAGCCCTACTGCTGCCAAGTTGCCACTGTTGGTTTGCTGAGCAAGGCCCTTAACCCTCAATTGCTCAAGATATACTCACTCGTAAGTCACTTTGGATATAAGTATCAGGTAAATGTATGATTGTGTTTTTTATAATCTTGTACACATAAATGTCATATTCAACCAGAATATGTAAAACACACTGTCAAATCGTGTTTATAAAAATACGTTTTAGTTTTAATTAATTTCTGTAACTTCATGTCACTTATGTTGATATGGTTGTTGGCTCAGACAACAATGGCCACAAGAGGGAGACAAAGAGCTTCCCTAGTAATCAATGAAAACAGGCATACCCTGTAACTGTATGCTATACTATTCTTTTATTTTATATTTTTCCTTGATGTCCACTTACAATGTTTGCATGGCTTTATGTTCCAAAAATAATCATAATCTATTTTACACAAATATTTTCCAACCTGTTTATCTTGTAGAATTAAATAGGACATGTATTACATTACGAAGAAAGAATTCTGCGCTGCATACACTTAGACATCGGTAATATAACTTGCAGTTATATAACTTCTAGTGAAAATCCTTGAAGCAGTCAACACCATCATCTGAGTGAGCTCCATTTAACCCTCTGAAGTTAAACAAAGAATTGCAGCTAAATGTGTGAACATTATCACATGTGTCAGTTCATAACAAGTTAAGCTTCATAATAAGTCACGAAGTCAAGACAATTCATACCTAAGCATTACCTTGTTTGATGTGTTTATTGATGTATTTGGGTATAACCAGGTCATTTGCCTGTTTTTATGTATTGATCTTTATTGCTCCAAAAAACTACTCACGTCTTCCAATGTTCTTGATCCCCACTTCTAAGAAATAGTAAATGGACTAATCCTAGTTGTGGATAAATATAAGACTAAACAGCTGTGAACTAATTCCACACGAGGGGAGTCATCACTGGAAAGGTGTCCTGGTGCGAGGTGTGCAGTGGTCCCTGTCCTGCGAACACAGAGAGACACAGAGGTGAGATACCAGTTAAAAAGGTTTGAGAAAGTACATCCTCCACTGACCAGATTCTGTTGTTTAAATGTAAATGGTTCTGTGACTTGAACAGGTCTGCTCCTTCTCTCAGCCAATATAGAAACAGCTAACTGCACTACAACAAGTACACAAGGTGTAATGAACTTGCTATGAGAATGAACTCAGTAAGTAACTCAAAAAGGATAGGAGCTTCTCCTTCCTGTTTTCTTTGTTCTCTTCTTGTTAGTGTTTGTATTTGCTCTTTCAAAACACTCCTGCACTCATTCCTCACACTAAAACATGAACCTGGTGTTGTTTACACAGTGACTTGGTGTGAGGCATCTGATCCACGATTTCCCCCTGGGGTCACAGGTCTCGTTTGACGCCTTTTTTTTCTCCTTAAGACAAAAACAAATTCAAATAAGAGCAGAAAAACTGAGCAGAAATAAACAACTATTAAAATTCTAGATGCACTGTGGAATGTTCAGAGAAAAACAAGACACTCCAGTGTCTATTCTATTTAATATGTGGTATTTAACTGTCAATATGGGGACATTACGACAAGGGAGTGGGCTCAGCTGACCTGTCTATGATTTTATTTTATTTTATTTTTTTAATCCTAGTCTTTGATTAAGTTAAGGAATTTTTCTTTCAAAGAAAAGAAAAGGGATGGAACATCTGAAACACAAACAGAAAAATAGGTATGCATTTATCTAATAAACTGATGACTACGATTAGGTGAGACAAGTTTTAGGATATAATAATAAGTGTATAATTTCCATCACACTTTTCACCTGAGTCTCCTGTGTTTCTGAATAAAAGAAAGTAATATAACACAAGCAGTTATACAATTTCCGAAAGGCATATTATTTAGAAATAAAGAAGAACTTGGTTATTATTTGGTTATTAGGACACATGAGGAAAGCATTTTAGTTGCATTCATTTTGCCAAAGACATCCATGACTGAAACAAGCTTCCTGTCACCACTGACCACCCTCCTAGCGTTCATGTCTCCACGGTTTCCCTGTCTAGTGTCTTTATTTTGATTTACTCCCTTGTTGTGGTTCCATTCCTTCGTTTCGTTTTCTGCACCCCTCATAATTTGCACTTGTGTCTGGTTTAATGCTCATGTGACCATGTTTTTAAGCCCTGTTTTAGTTTAGTCTTGTTGCTATTTATTGTAAGTCCAGCTGCTGTTTGTTAATCGAGGCTTCCGTGCATGTGAATATAAGCCTGAATGTTTATCCTCGCCCCAATGTTATAGCCTGCATCCCTGGTTTGTCTTCGTGCACTTTTCTTTACTTTAGTTTATCGTGAATTCTCGGACTCTCCAGGTTAATAATTTGACCCTGGACTTTGGATTTGCCCCTAATAAATCTCACTCTTTTCCACACAATGCGTCCGCCTCCTTACCGCTCATCGTTACACTTCCCCAACCTGCTATATTTACATTAAAACTCCGTCAACAGCAGTCTTTAGCGTTGAGGGTTTTTTTTAATCTGTGTAAAATTACATAATTTCTGCTGTTTCAGAAGTGAAGGATTTGCGTGCTCTAAATTTTCATCATGCCAATGCACAGAGGTTTTGGTATGGAGATTTTATCCCGATCTATAGGAGCAAGTGTGATGGACTATAAAGTTGACGAGAAAGAAACCATCCGTTTCGCCGCCGTTTATGTCCATAGATGCTGCTATTACCAAAACTAGTACTGCGCTGATTCTTAGAGGACGGTTGATTTGACCGGATGTCGCAGCAGTACGGCCGACTACTCGTGATCATAACGTATTCATGACAACTCAGCCCTTTTTACGACTGAGGTGCTCACACGACAACGCGTGATCTTGCACCTTTTATGTGTTTTAAGAAAAACGCTCAGTGTTTTAAAGAGCAGCAGCGAATTTTGATCTAACGCGTTACTAAGCTCTGTGAGCAGAGTAATTTCTCCCATTGTGTTGAAATGAACAGGTGTCTGTTATTAGTTCAAGCATTGTATGTTCTTTGAAAGGCTCTATATAAATGTAACTTTGCTCATTCAGTCATATCTTGTGTTCTGTCAAGGACATTTTTTTGAAAACAAACAGCAAAAAGCCTGACTTTCTTGGTGATTTTATTTCTCTTACTGGCTGCCTGGTTCACTGATCACTGCCTGTCCTTGGCAGGATGGATATTGTGTGTCTCTGAAAATGTATTAATATTATTAGTATGTGCCTAACGCTCCTCTCTATTCCAAAGCTGACCCGATTTCCATAATTCTCGTATTGCATAAGACATTTATTCCCATTATATGTTTTAGCATTCAGGTGGTCATTTTTCTTTTCAACAGTTATTGGCGTGATCCAATAGATCCAAAGTCAAACGAGTACGCACATCATGTGTTGAACCCATCCATAGTATTTTTCTGCTTATCTAATATGCCAATATTTTCTCGTAACCATCCCACCAAGTCCTAAAAACACCCAAACCTAAATGCTTAGTAACTACAGTAAAGCTTGTGTCAGTGTCTTAATTTATATTCTGCATTAGTTCATCAAATGGTTATTTATTGAGAGTGAGTCTGTATTTTGTATTTGAAAAAAAAAATAAAACTGTCAGCATTAAGCAGCTTTGTTGTCTGGTTTGAAGGCTGTGGTTGTGCTATTTTTCTGGCCTTTCTGGTCAACTAATTTCTGTACCCAGTCATTCCATCAAGGGAGGTGTGTTGCTATTGAAATGTCTAACTTCCTTCATCTAGGGAATTCATGACATACATTAGAATTACATTTATTATAGCTGCAGGTGGCAATTAAGGGGTCCAATCATTTTATCACATCTGCACAACTTGGTTGCTGATGACATGCCATATTTAGTTCACCAGCCTTTGTGGTTGGTTTTGACGTTTTGTTTCCAGGAATGTTGTATTTTGAAACCAATCTCTCAATTTTCTCTGCTGAATTGCTTTATATAAATATTATTTTTCTGATTCGACATGACTAAGAAATATAGTTCCCCCACAAGGTCAGTTCACCCCAAATGTACTTGCATTCACAGTATGTTCATATACACCATTGAAGTTTGGTGATAATCTAACACTCTATGGCTAAGTTTTAGCCTATTAATAAAAATCCTGCTCTTGGGGATTGATAGTTAAATACACATATTTTTGATCATTATTTACAAGAAGATCTGCATTTTTTACATTTAAAAGGTATCTCTAGATCAAAAGGTCACTGACTTGTTTGAAAGGTGCATTTGCCCAACTAATTTAGGTATCAAAAATCAGGCTAAAAAAAGGTTTACGAAACGTATTGAACTTTTTTTATGAAATAGTCACAAAGTATTGCACTGTATAAACTGCATTTCTCATGCACAATTGGTACACAATGGGATTGACTCATTTTTCTTTTTTTAAATACCTTTTCATATGTCAGAGGGGCTCTGTTGGCAAAAATGTCCTATAATTGCCATGCTAGCTCAAAGTCCATAAATCAATACTCATGTCAAGTTTCATAAGAATTACTCAAAGAAGTCTTCATTTTTTTTCAGCTGTTTTGAATGAATCAGTACACCTTGGAAAGATTGATAGGTATGTAAGGGCCATATACCATACAAATATCAACATGTTTCAGTCTCATCAACATATTGATACCAAATTTGGGAAGATTGGAGAAAGGTCCTACGACTAGTGTGTTACAGTTCATCAGCAACATAAAAAGTAGTAGGATATTTAAATTTAAAGTAATTTCTACAAGAATCAACGTTACAGAAGTCCACTGAAGCCAGTTCTATGATTAGCCAATTACCTGAAAAACATTAGCCAATGTTTGAGTCATCCTTAGGAATCCTTCAGCTTGCTTACAGAAGCAGTATGCAAAATTTCATCTTGATCAGAAGAGCAGTCGTTGAGAAACAGTTATTTGCAATATTATAATGCCCCATATTGACAAAACTGCTACATTTGGTAAGCTACCTCAAAGTCAATACTGGTATAAGTCTTTTAAATTTCATGAAATCTGAACATGTCCTTCAGGAGTGACAGCTAGTTAAAGTTAAAGTTAAAGCCTGACCTTTGTACTACTAATTTGTACTACTAATATTAGTGTCTAATGTCTTTTCTTTTGAACATCTGCAAATGTTAAATATAGTTTTGTCTGCAGTTCATAAAGGAAAAAGCAAAAATACATTAGAGTCAGAACTTGTTTCTTTGTCACACAGTTTTATTATTTTTTTTTAATTATTGCATTGTCTTTTAGCACACGTTGGCAAATGTGTCCATCCTCTTGTCGATTGTCCTTGGACTTGTCTTCTTGTGCTTGGACAGCAGCTGCTGGTGCACCTTCCTCTGCTCCTCCTGCTCCTCAAGTTTGGCCTCCTTATGAATCTGCTCAATGGTCTTGGGCCCGTGGTCAGCTCGCCGCGACACCCAGTTATTCTAGAAAAGCAAAATCAGCAGATGCATACTTTTGCATCACCATGCGCTGGAATGGCAAACACAAACACACAAACACAGGCAGAGTCTCTAACCAGTCGCAGGTCGATGACGTCCTGGAGCAGGAACCGAATGCGTGAGGAACCCCTCCTCTCCTTCACTGTCTTTTCTATATATTTAAAGTAATGATCCATTTTTGGCTGAGAGAGAGAGAGAGAGAGAGAGAGAGTGTAAGAGAAACGTCGACAAATTTCAGATATTCTTCACCTTTCGATTCGATCAGGTGTGCTCTCAGCTGAACTCATGTCACAAGACGTTTATGACTCTTATGTAAACCCTGCTGCCTTGCACGTTGGTCAGTGCTGTAAAGCAGTTCACTGCCATTGTGGGTGTAGCTGTGCTGTCATCAGCTGCACTTGGCTTTGGGGAATCCAGGGTGCAGCAGCAGGAGGTGGCAAACGTGGAGGAGGCTGTGAGAGCAAAACCTTCTAACAGCTGACCAGTCCTGAATAAAAGCCTTTCATTTTGTCAGCTGCAGTAGGAGCAGAGCTAACAACCACACTAACAACTTCTCTAAACAATATGAACTTGGACACTTTTAAAATCATTGCCAAGGCCTAATAATACACTGATATCAGCACAGCATGCTAGTCGCACTATAGATGATGATCCTAATTAGTTGGCTACCCTGTAGTCAGAGTGCAGGCAACAGGCAAGCAACAGAAAACACTGACGGCAAAACTTTTATAAACAACATTTCAACATGCTTGTTTTTTGGTTAAAAGCGTGCATGGAAAAAAAAAACCCACAATAAAAAAGACCAGGAAACTTGAACACAAATAACTGTCACACTAGTTGGTGACTGAACTGTCAACATCACAACTGCCATTCCTACTAGAGACAAAATTGACAGTCAATATACAATATCCAAAACTTCTTCATCCAGTTTCGATGTGTAAAGTACTTGTTGTGAAAAACGCAACACAGACCAAATCTGGACAAAATCCGCACAGCCGCTGCACTGCACACTAGCACTCATCTACACATGCGCCGTAAACCTTTACATGACATATTAAAGATAAACCGATGCAAGTGCTGAGCATCTGCTGAGAATATTAAATCAACCCAGACCAGGCCCGCGGCCTGCTTACCCTGGCCTTCTCCAAGTCCAGGTCTTTGCCGATGGCTGTGAGGAGGTGGCACAGACGCTCCAGGCTCTCCTCGCTGTGGTTCATGAACAGCTTGACCACACAGTCGTGCATGATGGCCTCTGACAGCATGTGCAGCTTGAACAGCTCCCCGATGAACTTGATGTTACCGATGGACCTCCTGTGGGCCTTGTCCTTCGCCTCCTCCAGATCCTCCTCCAGCCTCTCCCGCTCGCTGGCCTTGCGAGGAGTAACCAGAACAAAGACAAAAGCAAGAAACAGCGCGTTTGGACCCGATAACGACCAGGCCGCCTCCCAGCACTGCTGCCGATTTCAGTCCCCTTTCTCCTGATCTGTGGGTTGGTGAGTCGGGTAAACTAGACAGGAGTGCTGCTTACTGAAGTGGCCGCTTCCAGCTGGTGCCGCAGCTTCTCCAAAACATCATCGTTGACCTTGTCCTTCTCAAACTCCTTCTGACAGCGGTTCAGCAGCAGCTTTTGGAAACCCACAGTGCTGGTGGGCTTGTCTGCCATGGGCACTTTTAACTACACAGGAAAGACATGTAGGAGAAACACTTGGGTATAAGACAGTGTTGAGAGTTCTGTTACTAAATAGAAGCTGATTAAAGCTCCATGTCAGTTTAGAGTGGTTCAAACAGAGTTCACTTCTGTGTGGCATTTGCCTTTGTATGGAACTTCAGCAGCAATGTATGGGAACATGTTACTCACCATAGCCAGGCAGCTGCACATATTGCCATAGACCATAGAGAAGCTGGGCTCATCGATGGCTTTTTCAAAAACCAGATCAACCACGCCTTTGAGGCGCTCCTCTGTGTCGATGGTGAGGTCCATCACCTGCTTCATCAGCTGGTTAAACATCTGCGGTGTC
>NW_027658423.1:5000-17500 GCF_041902795.1 Electrophorus electricus
ACGCCGGGGGTTTGGAAGCGGAGCACACTCGCGCGACAGGGACGGCCTCACCGCCGGGTTGAATCCCCCGGGCAGACTGTGCGGACCCCACCCGTTTACCTCTTAACGGTTTCACGCCCTGTTGAACTCTCTCTTCAAAGTTCTTTTCAACTTTCCCTTACGGTACTTGTTCGCTATCGGTCTCGTGCCGGTATTTAGCCTTAGATGGAGTTTACCACCCACTTTGGGCTGCATTCCCAAGCAACCCGACTCCGAGAAGACCGCTACCCTGGCGGGGCTGGGGCCATTTACCGGCCTCACACCGTCCACGGGCTGAGCCTCCATCAGAAGGACTCAGGCCCCCGGCCCGCGCCAGGAAGAAAACAGACTTCCATACGCCACAATTCCCCTCGCCCGCACCCGGACGGGGGATTCAGCGCTGGGCTCTTCCCTCTTCGCTCGCCGCTACTGAGGGAATCCTTGTTAGTTTCTTTTCCTCCGCTTAGTAATATGCTTAAATTCAGCGGGTTGTCTCGTCTGATCTGAGGTCGCTCCCGAGTTCGCTCTGGAGGGTTGCCCAGAAGCGTGAACACCGCCGGGTTAGGGGACGAGTCCCTTTTCACCCGGGCTAACGAGGACACAGGTCGGGACGTCACGGACGTGCCACGGACAGGTCGGCCCGTAAGGAAAACGCCAGAGGCAGAGCCACCCGAACCCCGACCCCCCCCACCCCCCCCACCGGGGGAGGGGGGGGGGGAACGCATGTAACAACAACCTCCCTCCGCTCGCGCACGTAACGGAACAGAACAGACACCTTTCCGTGATCCGCCTGCGCAGGGGGTGAGAAAAGAAGCGAAAACGTGGGCAGCCAAAGCGGAGAGAACCCACCGGCAGCCACGCTCGCTTCTTTCCGGGCGCAGGGGACCACGTTCCTGGCCAGGCCAGGAGCGGAGCCGAAACGAACCGAAACGAACCGAAGCGGGGGAGGAGAAGCTTGTGCACGGAGAACGGGCACTCAACCGCAGCGAACCCACCGACCGGATCTCACCGAGACAGCGACCGGGAACCGTCTGCTTTTAGGAAGACGGAGGCCAGGGGGCACCCCCCCACCTACGAACCTCCAACCGCGGTCCCGCCTGAGAAGGCAGGTCCGACAGATAGGAATAGCGACCCTCAGACAGGCGTAGCCCCGGGATGGACCCGGGGCCGCAATGTGCGTTCGAAATGTCGATGATCAATGTGTCCTGCAATTCACATTAGTTCTCGCAGCTGGCTGCGTTCTTCATCGACGCACGAGCCAAGTGATCCACCGCTAAGAGTTGTACTCTTTTATTTCAGGCTCAGTTTAGGTCTTTCACCACGACTACAAAGACAGGTTTAAAAGGTTTCACCAACCGGTCAGGCGCCCCCGTCTGCGAGTGTTGAAACGGGCGCGGGGTTGCGCTTTGCCCACACGCCCCACGTGGCAGACGAGTCAGTCTTTGAACCGCGGCCCTCCGCGCCCGCCCCGTCCGACCCCTCGAAAGGGGTGGAACTCACGTAGCGTGGGCCAAGCCCTAGGTACCTGCCGGGGGTCCCCCTGAGACTCCTTTCTGAGAGAGAGAAGCAGGGGAACCGGCTGCGCCACCCACCACCACCACGCCCCAGGACGCCGGTGGGCGGACGAACACAGGAAGGGCCATGGCCTGCCCCACGAGGAGCAGCGCTCGCAACCCCCCCCGGAAAGTCCGCTCGTCAGCGAGCAAGGGGACGGGGATGAATGACAAGGACAACAAAATAGGAAAACCCCTCGCGGTGGACGGAGGCAGCGGCCGTGCGAGCGAGAGGGAGGGCGCGGGACGGACCCGTACGACCCGCTCGACTCGCAGGCGCTTCTCCTGCCGGCAAGGTGAGGGGAAACCGGCCTTCGCCCGACGAGCGGGGACGCCGAGTTTTTTGAACGACGCGTCTCTCGCGCTGGAACCCAGAGAATACCGGGGCCTGCGGGGGGGGGGTGCTGAAGGACGACGCGGAGGAAGAGGCGGAGGACGAGGAAGGGGTGGGAGGGACTAGGCTCCTCCTTTATGCCTTCTGTCCAGCCTGACCTGCAAGCGACCACGTGTAACAGCAACCCCGAAGACCCTTTCGACCCTGGGCCCCGACGCGGGGGGACGGCGAAGTCGAGGGGGTCGGGAGAGGAGGCACGCCGGACAGCGTTACCCGTTAATGATCCTTTCGCAGGTTCACCTACGAAAACCTTGTTACGACTTTTACTTCCTCTAGATAGTCAAGTTTGATCGACTTCTCGGCGCTCCGCCAAGGCCCGCGAGGAGCCCCGGCGGGGCCGATCCGAGGACCTCACTAAACCATCCGATCGGTAGTAGCGACGGGCGGTGTGTACAAAGGGCAGGGACTTAATCAACGCGAGCTTATGACCCGCGCTTACTGGGAATTCCTCGTTCATGGGGAATAATTGCAATCCCCAGTCCCCATCACGAATGGGGTTCAGCGGATTACCCGCACCTCTCGGTGTAGGGTAGGCACACGCTGATCCAACCATTGTGGCGCGCGTGCAGCCCCGGACATCTAAGGGCATCACAGACCTGTTATTGCTCCATCTCGCGTGGCTGAACGCCACTTGTCCCTCTAAGAAGTTTGACGCCGACCGCGGAGGGCCGCGTAACTATTTAGCATGCCGGAGTCTCGTTCGTTATCGGAATTAACCAGACAAATCGCTCCACCAACTAAGAACGGCCATGCACCACCACCCACAGAATCGAGAAAGAGCTATCAATCTGTCAATCCTTTCCGTGTCCGGGCCGGGTGAGGTTTCCCGTGTTGAGTCAAATTAAGCCGCAGGCTCCACTCCTGGTGGTGCCCTTCCGTCAATTCCTTTAAGTTTCAGCTTTGCAACCATACTCCCCCCGGAACCCACAGACTCGTGGTTTCCCTCACGCTGCCCGGCGGGTCATGGGAATAACGCCGCCGGATCGCGGGTCGGCATAGTTTACGGTCGGAACTACGACGGTATCTGATCGTCTTCGAACCTCCGACTTTCGTTCTTGATTAATGAAAACATTCTTGGCAAAAAATGCTTTCGCTTTCGTCCGTCTTGCGCCGGTCCCAAGAATTTCACCTCTAGCGGCGCAATACGAATGCCCCCGGCCGTCCCTCTTAATCATGGCCCTGGTTCAGGAAACCCACAAAATAGAACCGGAGTCCTATTCCATTATTCCTAGCTCAGGTATTCAGGCGAGAAGCGGGCCCGCTTTGAACACTCTAATTTTTTCAAAGTAAACGCTCCGAGCCCCGTCCGGACACCCAGCCAAGGGCATCCGGGGGGCACCGGGAGACAGGGTCTGAGACAGGCGGTGGCACGCCTCGCGGCGGACCGCCAGCCCACTCCCGACATCCAACTACGAGCTTTTTAACTGCAGCAACTTTAATATACGCTATTGGAGCTGGAATTACCGCGGCTGCTGGCACCAGACTTGCCCTCCAATGGGTCCTCACCCATGGGTTTAGGATACGCTCATTCCGATTACAGGGCCTCGAAAGAGACCTGTATCGTTATTTTTCGTCACTACCTCCCCGTGTCGGGAATGGGTAATTTGCGCGCCTGCTGCCTTCCTTGGATGTGGTAGCCGTTTCTCAGGCTCCCTCTCCGGAATCGAACCCTGATTCCCCGTTACCCGTGGTCACCATGGTAGCCGACTATGGTACCATCGAAAGTTGATAGGGCAGACATTCGAATGAGACGTCGCCGCCGCGGAGGGCGCGCGATCGGCCCGAGGTTATCTAGAGTCACCAAAGCGGCCGGGGGGCCCGAGCCCCCCGGATGGGTTTTGGGTCTGATAAATGCACGCATCCCCCGAAGGGTCAGCGCTCGTTTGCATGTATTAGCTCTAGAATTACCACAGTTATCCGAGTAACGTGTGGAGCGATCAAAGGAACCATAACTGATTTAATGAGCCATTCGCAGTTTCACTGTACCGGCCGTGTGCACTTAGACCTGCATGGCTTAATCTTTGAGACAAGCATATGTTACTGGCAGGATCAACCAGGTAGTTTGCACCGTGGTCTGGGATGAACCACGAGTGACATCCGCCTCCCCTTCCGGGGGCTAGGAAGCAGCGGGTTGTAAGTGCGTGCGCCGTCAGGTCCAGACGCCATACAGGGCTACCCAGGACAGCTTCCGCGGCCAGTGTAAACGTGCTCGCGCACCGCCCTCTGGCCTTCGGACGCCGACCTCTCACCTTGATGCAAAGCTGTCCCATCCGGTCATGCCCGCACCGTACCCCGTCCACCTCCTCCGGAGGTGCGGACGGCCGACTCCAGGTGCTTTCGGCGTTCCCTCTCTTCACGCCGTTTTGATTTTCGTGGGCCGCTGGTGGGGGGACAAGGGAAAGACCTCGTCGAATTCCCTCCCCCCTAGCCTCGCTCAACCTACGTTTCGTGATGTAACCAAGAAGAGTGATTCGTGGGCCCAGGTAGGTTTGAAGAGGAGGCCAACAAAGCAGGGCACTCCCTTCCTCCCAAACCACAGACACCAGTATAGGACAACTGAGTAGACAGACTGGCCGTCTGAGTCTCCCCCAGAGAGTTCTGGGATGGGTTACAAATAACCCCCACCCCCCATCAGAGGCTTGACCCGCTAGAACCAGGGAGGATCTGTCAAAACCGCTCTCCACATCAGAAGTTCTGGATCAGCCGGGGCTGGTCGGCAGACGTCCACCTAAGGCCGTGGCCTAACCCCGTGTGGGGGGATAGCGCTCGCACCCGTACACGTGGACACCCGCTCGTCAAATGGCTGGCTCCTCACTTACCGTAGGGGGAATGGTTTGCCTACCCCTGGCGGGTCTGGTACTCCACTCTACCAAACAAGGAAGCAACACACCAATAGACCCCTGCAACACCGGGCAGCTTTGGGCAGTGTCACTACACTCCTCCTTGTTCTTCACGTTCCTTCCGTAGTGATTTTTTTTTTTTTTTCGTGGCCATTGCCGTGCATGGCTTCCCCATCGCTTTGCATGCTCTCCATTGCCTCGTGCTGCTTCACCATTGGTCTCACCTGGAGACCGAAGCCGCTCTCCCAGTAACCCGATGGTACCTGGCCAGAAAACCCCGTGCCCGATTTCATCTAGGACAAGGGCCAAACCACAGACCGTGCCCGTCCAGGGTCAACCCCTGGTCGGACAGGCCTGGTGGGTCGATACCATGGATGTGGCAGGCCGACGAGAATCCACTGGTACATTTACAAACACGCCCACCCTGGTGGCATGGCTGTACGACCCATCGTCGAAGCACGCTGCGGCGGACTGAGCCATTGGATCCAGTTGCCTGGGCGTACACTCAGCCCAACAGACGCACTCGGGTCGGGGAGAGCAAAGCAGACTGTGTGCCTGGATGTGCCCACTTCCATAGGGGAATCGGCATGATGGTTCACTTAACCCGAGGAGGGCTCCCCTCGCGGGATAAGCACCCCCCTCGGGGGATGGGGGGGGGGGGGGGGCATCCAGAGCACACCACTTTCCGGTAGGGGACAGGCGTTTGATCATGTGTCCGAGGGAGAGCTCCCCTTGCCGGCCGAACACCCCTCGGACTCCCCTTGGGCTTCCAGAGAACGCCACTGGATGAATTTAGTGCTTGGACCCCATTGATTCTCTTTGCTCTCCCATATACCCGACGGGACCTATTTGCAAAACCCCGTGCCAACCAGACCTCCAGGAAGGGGGCTGGCGGCTAACCATGCCCAGCAGGGTGCACCCTGGTCGGACACTTTGGGAGGGTCGAGAGCCTGGAAGTGCCACCCGGGGGAGTAATTCTGATTTCCGTTTTAATGCACTCAGGGACAGCCCGAGGACCTCTGTAGTGCACCTGAGGCGGACTGAGCCGTCGGGTCCAGGGGTCTGGAGTTCGGAACCTCCAGGGTTCACCTGGCTGTTCTCTTAGCCCGGCAGGGTGCACCCTGGTCGGACACTTTGGGAGGGTCGAGAGCCTGGATGTGCCACCCCGACGAGTAATGAGTTTTCCCTTCGTATCTCTTCCGGACCAGGTCCGATTCGCACGAAACTCGCTGGGCATGGCCAGGAGCGCCCCCTGCTGCCCACGCCACCGTCCCCGCGCTTCTACTCCCGAGGGCCGAGGAGACAGCGAAGCGTGGGTCGGGTCGCCTGCTTCCAGGGTCTCCCTGGTACTCTCCAGTCTCCCGAGTCCATCGGGTCCGACCTCGTATTTTTAGCCCAGACGGGGAATGAGAAAGGGGCCCCCGACCGCCCGAGGGCGGGCGCTCGCTTCTCAGCCTAGGAACGTCCGATTCCCACGAAACTTTTACGCCAGACGTTCCTGGCAGCGAGCGCGTTCAAAGGTGACCCGCGCTGCTTCTCTCCTCCCAAGGGCCGAAGAGATATTCGTCTTCAAACCCGACCGGCCCTGTGTTTGCCGCCCCGGCGGTTTTAAAAAATCATAGCGTAAAAACGGTGGGTGCGCTTCGCCTGCCGCTTGGACAGCGTTAAACGGCAGCCCCGGCTCTTTCCAAAGGGCCCTCAACCGACTTTCTGCTCCCAAGGAGCCCAGAGATATGAAACCGAAAAATCAAAACCCCGTGCCAACCAGACCTCCAGGAAGGGGGCTGGCGGCTAACCATGCCCGGCAGGGTGCACCCTGGTCGGACGCTTTGGGAGGGTCGAGAGCCTGGATGTGCCACCCCGACGAGTAATGAGTTTTCCCTTCGTATCTCTTCCGGACCAGGTCCGATTCGCACGAAACTCGCTGGGCATGGCCAGGAGCGCCCCCTGCTGCCCACGCCACCGTCCCCGCGCTTCTACTCCCGAGGGCCGAGGAGACAGCGAAGCGTGGGTCGGGTCGCCTGCTTCCAGGGTCTCCCTGGTACTCTCCAGTCTCCCGAGTCCATCGGGTCCGACCTCGTATTTTTAGCCCAGACGGGGAATGAGAAAGGGGCCCCCGACCGCCCGAGGGCGGGCGCTCGCTTCTCAGCCTAGGAACGTCCGATTCCCACGAAACTTTTACGCCAGACGTTCCTGGCAGCGAGCGCGTTCAAAGGTGACCCGCGCTGCTTCTCTCCTCCCAAGGGCCGAAGAGATATTCGTCTTCAAACCCGACCGGCCCTGTGTTTGCCGCCCCGGCGGTTTTAAAAAATCATAGCGTAAAAACGGTGGGTGCGCTTCGCCTGCCGCTTGGACAGCGTTAAACGGCAGCCCCGGCTCTTTCCAAAGGGCCCTCAACCGACTTTCTGCTCCCAAGGAGCCCAGAGATATGAAACCGAAAAATCAAAACCCCGTGCCAACCAGACCTCCAGGAAGGGGGCTGGCGGCTAACCATGCCCGGCAGGGTGCACCCTGGTCGGACGCTTTGGGAGGGTCGAGAGCCTGGATGTGCCACCCCGACGAGTAATGAGTTTTCCCTTCGTATCTCTTCCGGACCAGGTCCGATTCGCACGAAACTCGCTGGGCATGGCCAGGAGCGCCCCCTGCTGCCCACGCCACCGTCCCCGCGCTTCTACTCCCGAGGGCCGAGGAGACAGCGAAGCGTGGGTCGGGTCGCCTGCTTCCAGGGTCTCCCTGGTACTCTCCAGTCTCCCGAGTCCATCGGGTCCGACCTCGTATTTTTAGCCCAGACGGGGAATGAGAAAGGGGCCCCCGACCGCCCGAGGGCGGGCGCTCGCTTCTCAGCCTAGGAACGTCCGATTCCCACGAAACTTTTACGCCAGACGTTCCTGGCAGCGAGCGCGTTCAAAGGTGACCCGCGCTGCTTCTCTCCTCCCAAGGGCCGAAGAGATATTCGTCTTCAAACCCGACCGGCCCTGTGTTTGCCGCCCCGGCGGTTTTAAAAAATCATAGCGTAAAAACGGTGGGTGCGCTTCGCCTGCCGCTTGGACAGCGTTAAACGGCAGCCCCGGCTCTTTCCAAAGGGCCCTCAACCGACTTTCTGCTCCCAAGGAGCCCAGAGATATGAAACCGATAAATCAAAACCCCGTGCCAACCAGACCTCCAGGAAGGGGGCTGGCGGCTAACCATGCCCGGCAGGGTGCACCCTGGTCGGACGCTTTGGGAGGGTCGAGAGCCTGGATGTGCCACCCCGACGAGTAATGAGTTTTCCCTTCGTATCTCTTCCGGACCAGGTCCGATTCGCACGAAACTCGCTGGGCATGGCCAGGAGCGCCCCCTGCTGCCCAGGCCTGGCTCTGGGCCTGGGCACACTTCATTCACTTTGTACCTTTAAATCATACTACTACTACTACTACTACCACCAGAATTCCAGGGCCAAGAGGTCACACAGTCATACACAGCAAAGTAGCTCTGGGCCTGGGCACACTTCAAGAAGTTTGTCCCTTTATATAAGCCTAGAAATAGACTTCCAGGCCCAAGAGTTCAAACACATTCATGCCCAGCAAAGTAGCTCTGGGCCTGGGCACACTTCAATCACTTTGTGCCTTTAAATCATACTACTACTACCAGACTTCCAGGCCCAAGAGGTCAAACACAGTCATGCCCAGCAAAGTAGCTCTGGGCCTGGGCACACTTCATTCACTTTGTGCCTTTAAATCATACTACTACTACCACCAGAATTCCAGGGCCAAGAGGTCACACAGTCATACACAGCAAAGTAGCTCTGGGCCTGGGCACACTTCAAGAAGTTTGACCCTTTATATAAGCCTAGAAATAGACTTCCAGAGCCAAGAGGTCAAACACAGTCATGCACAGCAAAGTAGCTCTGGGCCTGGGCACACTTCAAGCACTTTGTGCCTTTAAATCATACTACTACTACTACTACTACTACTACTACTACTACTACCAGACTTCCAGGCCCAAGAGTTCAAACACATTCATGCCCAGCAAAGTAGCTCTGGGCCTGGGCACACTTCATTCACTTTGTGCCTTTAAATCATACTACTACTACCACCAGACTTCCAGGGCCAAGAGGTCAACCACAGTCATGCACAGCAAAGTAGCTCTGGGCCTGGGCACACTTCAAGATGTTTGACCCTTTATATAAGCCTAGAAATAGACTTCCAGGCCCAAGAGTTCAAACACATTCATGCCCAGCAAAGTAGCTCTGGGCCTGGGCACACTTCAATCACTTTGTGCCTTTAAATCATACTACTACTACCACCAGACTTCCAGGCCCAAGAGGTCAAACACAGTCATGCCCAGCAAAGTAGCTCTGGGCCTGGGCACACTTCAATCACTTTGTGCCTTTAAATCATACTACTACTACCACCAGACTTCCAGGCCCTGGAGGTCACACCTTCATGCCTAGCAAGGTTGCTTTACACCTGCGCACACTTCAGACCGTTTCACTCTTTTAATCCTTCAAAGTACCACATTTCCAGACCCAAGAGGTCACAGAATCATGCCCAGCAAAGTAGCTCTGGGCCTGGGCACACTTCAATCACTTTGTGCCTTTAAATCATACTACTACTACCAGACTTCCAGGCCCCAGAGGTCAAACACAGTCATGCCCAGCAAAGTAGCTCTGGGCCTGGGCACACTTCAAGAAGTTCCCTTTATATAAGCCTAGAAATAGACTTCCAGAGCCAAGAGGTCAAACACAGTCATGCACAGCAAAGTAGCTCTGGGCCTGGGCACACTTCATTCACTTTGTACCTTTAAATCATACTACTACTACCAGACTTCCAGGCCCAAGAGTTCAAACACATTCATGCCCAGCAAAGTAGCTCTGGGCCTGGGCACACTTCAATCACTTTGTGTCTTTAAATCATACTACTACTACCAGACTTCCAGGCCCCAGAGGTCAAACACAGTCATGCCCAGCAAAGTAGCTCTGGGCCTGGGCACACTTCAAGAAGTTTGACCCTTTATATAAGCCTAGAAATAGACTTTCAGGCCCAAGAGGTCAAACACAGTCATGCCCAGCAAAGTAGCTGTGGGCCTGGGCACACTTCATTCACTTTGTACCTTTAAATCATACTACTACTACTACTACTACTACTACTACTACTACTACTACTACTACTACCAGACTTCCAGGCCCAAGAGGTCAAACACAGTCATGCCCAGCAAAGTAGCTCTGGGCCTGGGCACACTTCAAGAAGTTTGACCCTTTATATAAGCCTAGAAATAGACTTCCAGGCCCAAGAGTTCAAACACATTCATGCCCAGCAAAGTAGCTCTGGGCCTGGGCACACTTCAATCACTTTGTGCCTTTAAATCATACTACTACTACCAGACTTCCAGGCCCCAGAGGTCAAACACAGTCATGCCCAGCAAAGTAGCTCTGGGCCTGGGCACACTTCAAGAAGTTTGACCCTTTATATAAGCCTAGAAATAGACTTCCAGAGCCAAGAGGTCAAACACAGTCATGCCCAGCAAAGTAGCTCTGGGCCTGGGCACACTTCAATCACTTTGTGCCTTTAAATCATACTACTACTACCACCAGACTTCCAGGCCCAAGAGGTCAAACACAGTCATGCCCAGCAAAGTAGCTCTGGGCCTGGGCACACTTCAATCACTTTGTGCCTTTAAATCATACTACTACTACCACCAGACTTCCAGGCCCTGGAGGTCACACCTTCATGCCTAGCAAGGTTGCTTTACACCTGCGCACACTTCAGACCGTTTCACTCTTTTAATCCTTCAAAGTACCACATTTCCAGACCCAAGAGGTCACAGAATCATGCCCAGCAAAGTAGCTCTGGGCCTGGGCACACTTCAATCACTTTGTGCCTTTAAATCATACTACTACTACCAGACTTCCAGGCCCCAGAGGTCAAACACAGTCATGCCCAGCAAAGTAGCTCTGGGCCTGGGCACACTTCAAGAAGTTTGACCCTTTATATAAGCCTAGAAATAGACTTCCAGAGCCAAGAGGTCAAACACAGTCATGCACAGCAAAGTAGCTCTGGGCCTGGGCACACTTCATTCACTTTGTACCTTTAAATCATACTACTACTACCAGACTTCCAGGCCCAAGAGTTCAAACACATTCATGCCCAGCAAAGTAGCTCTGGGCCTGGGCACACTTCAATCACTTTGTGTCTTTAAATCATACTACTACTACCAGACTTCCAGGCCCCAGAGGTCAAACACAGTCATGCCCAGCAAAGTAGCTCTGGGCCTGGGCACACTTCAAGAAGTTTGACCCTTTATATAAGCCTAGAAATAGACTTTCAGGCCCAAGAGGTCAAACACAGTCATGCCCAGCAAAGTAGCTGTGGGCCTGGGCACACTTCATTCACTTTGTACCTTTAAATCATACTACTACTACTACTACTACTACTACTACTACTACTACTACTACTACCAGACTTCCAGGCCCAAGAGGTCAAACACAGTCATGCCCAGCAAAGTAGCTCTGGGCCTGGGCACACTTCAAGAAGTTTGACCCTTTATATAAGCCTAGAAATAGACTTCCAGGCCCAAGAGTTCAAACACATTCATGCCCAGCAAAGTAGCTCTGGGCCTGGGCACACTTCAATCACTTTGTGCCTTTAAATCATACTACTACTACCAGACTTCCAGGCCCCAGAGGTCAAACACAGTCATGCCCAGCAAAGTAGCTCTGGGCCTGGGCACACTTCAAGAAGTTTGACCCTTTATATAAGCCTAGAAATAGACTTCCAGAGCCAAGAGGTCAAACACAGTCATGCCCAGCAAAGTAGCTCTGGGCCTGGGCACACTTCATTCACTTTGTACCTTTAAATCATACTACTACTACCAGACTTCCAGGCCCAAGACGTCAAACACAGTCATGCCCAGCAAAGTAGCTCTGGGCCTGGGCACACTTCATTCACTTTGTACCTTTAAATCATATACTACTACTACTACTACTACTACTACTACTACTACTACCAGACTTCCAGGCCCAAGAGGTCAAACACAGTCATGCCCAGCAAAGTAGCTCTGGGCCTGGGCACACTTCAATCACTTTGTGCCTTTAAATCATACTACTACTACCAGACTTCCAGGCCCCAGAGGTCAAACACAGTCATGCCCAGCAAAGTAGCTCTGGGCCTGGGCACACTTCAAGAAGTTTGACCCTTTATATAAGCCTAGAAATAGACTTCCAGAGCCAAGAGGTCAAACACAGTCATGCCCAGCAAAGTAGCTCTGGGCCTGGGCACACTTCATTCACTTTGTACCTTTAAATCATACTACTACTACTACTACTACTACTACTACTACTACTACTACTACTACCAGACTTCCAGGCCCAAGAGTTCAAACACATTCATGCCCAGCAAAGTAGCTCTGGGCCTGGGCACACTTCAATCACTTTGTGCCTTTAAATCATACTACTACTACCACCAGACTTCCAGGCCCAAGAGGTCAAACACAGTCATGCCCAGCAAAGTAGCTCTGGGCCTGGGCACACTTCAATCACTTTGTGCCTTTAAATCATACTACTACTACCAGACTTCCAGGCCCAAGAGTTCAAACACATTCATGCCCAGCAAAGTAGCTCTGGGCCTGGGCACACTTCAATCACTTTGTGCCTTTAAATCATACTACTACTACTACCACCAGACTTCCAGACCCAAGAGGTCAAACACAGTCATGCCC
>NW_027658423.1:22500-35000 GCF_041902795.1 Electrophorus electricus
GGCCCCGCCGCCCCCGACGCGACCCCCCGAAGGGGGAACGCCGGGGGTTTGGAAGCGGAGCACACTCGCGCGACAGGGACGGCCTCACCGCCGGGTTGAATCCCCCGGGCAGACTGTGCGGACCCCACCCGTTTACCTCTTAACGGTTTCACGCCCTGTTGAACTCTCTCTTCAAAGTTCTTTTCAACTTTCCCTTACGGTACTTGTTCGCTATCGGTCTCGTGCCGGTATTTAGCCTTAGATGGAGTTTACCACCCACTTTGGGCTGCATTCCCAAGCAACCCGACTCCGAGAAGACCGCTACCCTGGCGGGGCTGGGGCCATTTACCGGCCTCACACCGTCCACGGGCTGAGCCTCCATCAGAAGGACTCAGGCCCCCGGCCCGCGCCAGGAAGAAAACAGACTTCCATACGCCACAATTCCCCTCGCCCGCACCCGGACGGGGGATTCAGCGCTGGGCTCTTCCCTCTTCGCTCGCCGCTACTGAGGGAATCCTTGTTAGTTTCTTTTCCTCCGCTTAGTAATATGCTTAAATTCAGCGGGTTGTCTCGTCTGATCTGAGGTCGCTCCCGAGTTCGCTCTGGAGGGTTGCCCAGAAGCGTGAACACCGCCGGGTTAGGGGACGAGTCCCTTTTCACCCGGGCTAACGAGGACACAGGTCGGGACGTCACGGACGTGCCACGGACAGGTCGGCCCGTAAGGAAAACGCCAGAGGCAGAGCCACCCGAACCCCGACCCCCCCCACCCCCCCCACCGGGGGAGGGGGGGGGGGAACGCATGTAACAACAACCTCCCTCCGCTCGCGCACGTAACGGAACAGAACAGACACCTTTCCGTGATCCGCCTGCGCAGGGGGTGAGAAAAGAAGCGAAAACGTGGGCAGCCAAAGCGGAGAGAACCCACCGGCAGCCACGCTCGCTTCTTTCTCGGGCGCAGGGGACCACGTTCCTGGCCAGGCCAGGAGCGGAGCCGAAACGAACCGAAACGAACCGAAGCGGGGGAGGAGAAGCTTGTGCACGGAGAACGGGCACTCAACCGCAGCGAACCCACCGACCGGATCTCACCGAGACAGCGACCGGGAACCGTCTGCTTTTAGGAAGACGGAGGCCAGGGGGCACCCCCCCACCTACGAACCTCCAACCGCGGTCCCGCCTGAGAAGGCAGGTCCGACAGATAGGAATAGCGACCCTCAGACAGGCGTAGCCCCGGGATGGACCCGGGGCCGCAATGTGCGTTCGAAATGTCGATGATCAATGTGTCCTGCAATTCACATTAGTTCTCGCAGCTGGCTGCGTTCTTCATCGACGCACGAGCCAAGTGATCCACCGCTAAGAGTTGTACTCTTTTATTTCAGGCTCAGTTTAGGTCTTTCACCGACTACAAAGACAGGTTTAAAAGGTTTCACCAACCGGTCAGGCGCCCCCGTCTGCGAGTGTTGAAACGGGCGCGGGGTTGCGCTTTGCCCACACGCCCCACGTGGCAGACGAGTCAGTCTTTGAACCGCGGCCCTCCGCGCCCGCCCCGTCCGACCCCTCGAAAGGGGTGGAACTCACGTAGCGTGGGCCAAGCCCTAGGTACCTGCCGGGGGTCCCCCTGAGACTCCTTTCTGAGAGAGAGAAGCAGGGGAACCGGCTGCGCCACCCACCACCACCACGCCCCAGGACGCCGGTGGGCGGACGAACACAGGAAGGGCCATGGCCTGCCCCACGAGGAGCAGCGCTCGCAACCCCCCCCGGAAAGTCCGCTCGTCAGCGAGCAAGGGGACGGGGATGAATGACAAGGACAACAAAATAGGAAACCCCTCGCGGTGGACGGAGGCAGCGGCCGTGCGAGCGAGAGGGAGGGCGCGGGACGGACCCGTACGACCCGCTCGACTCGCAGGCGCTTCTCCTGCCGGCAAGGTGAGGGGAAACCGGCCTTCGCCCGACGAGCGGGGACGCCGAGTTTTTTGAACGACGCGTCTCTCGCGCTGGAACCCAGAGAATACCGGGGCCTGCGGGGGGGGGGTGCTGAAGGACGACGCGGAGGAAGAGGCGGAGGACGAGGAAGGGGTGGGAGGGACTAGGCTCCTCCTTTATGCCTTCTGTCCAGCCTGACCTGCAAGCGACCACGTGTAACAGCAACCCCGAAGACCCTTTCGACCCTGGGCCCCGACGCGGGGGGACGGCGAAGTCGAGGGGGTCGGGAGAGGAGGCACGCCGGACAGCGTTACCCGTTAATGATCCTTTCGCAGGTTCACCTACGAAAACCTTGTTACGACTTTTACTTCCTCTAGATAGTCAAGTTTGATCGACTTCTCGGCGCTCCGCCAAGGCCCGCGAGGAGCCCCGGCGGGGCCGATCCGAGGACCTCACTAAACCATCCGATCGGTAGTAGCGACGGGCGGTGTGTACAAAGGGCAGGGACTTAATCAACGCGAGCTTATGACCCGCGCTTACTGGGAATTCCTCGTTCATGGGGAATAATTGCAATCCCCAGTCCCCATCACGAATGGGGTTCAGCGGATTACCCGCACCTCTCGGTGTAGGGTAGGCACACGCTGATCCAACCATTGTGGCGCGCGTGCAGCCCCGGACATCTAAGGGCATCACAGACCTGTTATTGCTCCATCTCGCGTGGCTGAACGCCACTTGTCCCTCTAAGAAGTTTGACGCCGACCGCGGAGGGCCGCGTAACTATTTAGCATGCCGGAGTCTCGTTCGTTATCGGAATTAACCAGACAAATCGCTCCACCAACTAAGAACGGCCATGCACCACCACCCACAGAATCGAGAAAGAGCTATCAATCTGTCAATCCTTTCCGTGTCCGGGCCGGGTGAGGTTTCCCGTGTTGAGTCAAATTAAGCCGCAGGCTCCACTCCTGGTGGTGCCCTTCCGTCAATTCCTTTAAGTTTCAGCTTTGCAACCATACTCCCCCCGGAACCCACAGACTCGTGGTTTCCCTCACGCTGCCCGGCGGGTCATGGGAATAACGCCGCCGGATCGCGGGTCGGCATAGTTTACGGTCGGAACTACGACGGTATCTGATCGTCTTCGAACCTCCGACTTTCGTTCTTGATTAATGAAAACATTCTTGGCAAATGCTTTCGCTTTCGTCCGTCTTGCGCCGGTCCAAGAATTTCACCTCTAGCGGCGCAATACGAATGCCCCCGGCCGTCCCTCTTAATCATGGCCCTGGTTCAGGAAACCCACAAAATAGAACCGGAGTCCTATTCCATTATTCCTAGCTCAGGTATTCAGGCGAGAAGCGGGCCCGCTTTGAACACTCTAATTTTTTCAAAGTAAACGCTCCGAGCCCCGTCCGGACACCCAGCCAAGGGCATCCGGGGGGCACCGGGAGACAGGGTCTGAGACAGGCGGTGGCACGCCTCGCGGCGGACCGCCAGCCCACTCCCGACATCCAACTACGAGCTTTTTAACTGCAGCAACTTTAATATACGCTATTGGAGCTGGAATTACCGCGGCTGCTGGCACCAGACTTGCCCTCCAATGGGTCCTCACCCATGGGTTTAGGATACGCTCATTCCGATTACAGGGCCTCGAAAGAGACCTGTATCGTTATTTTTCGTCACTACCTCCCCGTGTCGGGAATGGGTAATTTGCGCGCCTGCTGCCTTCCTTGGATGTGGTAGCCGTTTCTCAGGCTCCCTCTCCGGAATCGAACCCTGATTCCCCGTTACCCGTGGTCACCATGGTAGCCGACTATGGTACCATCGAAAGTTGATAGGGCAGACATTCGAATGAGACGTCGCCGCCGCGGAGGGCGCGCGATCGGCCCGAGGTTATCTAGAGTCACCAAAGCGGCCGGGGGGCCCGAGCCCCCCGGATGGGTTTTGGTCTGATAAATGCACGCATCCCCCGAAGGGTCAGCGCTCGTTTGCATGTATTAGCTCTAGAATTACCACAGTTATCCGAGTAACGTGTGGAGCGATCAAAGGAACCATAACTGATTTAATGAGCCATTCGCAGTTTCACTGTACCGGCCGTGTGCACTTAGACCTGCATGGCTTAATCTTTGAGACAAGCATATGTTACTGGCAGGATCAACCAGGTAGTTTGCACCGTGGTCTGGGATGAACCACGAGTGACATCCGCCTCCCCTTCCGGGGGCTAGGAAGCAGCGGGTTGTAAGTGCGTGCGCCGTCAGGTCCAGACGCCATACAGGGCTACCCAGGACAGCTTCCGCGGCCAGTGTAAACGTGCTCGCGCACCGCCCTCTGGCCTTCGGACGCCGACCTCTCACCTTGATGCAAAGCTGTCCCATCCGGTCATGCCCGCACCGTACCCCGTCCACCTCCTCCGGAGGTGCGGACGGCCGACTCCAGGTGCTTTCGGCGTTCCCTCTCTTCACGCCGTTTTGATTTTCGTGGGCCGCTGGTGGGGGGACAAGGGAAAGACCTCGTCGAATTCCCTCCCCCCTAGCCTCGCTCAACCTACGTTTCGTGATGTAACCAAGAAGAGTGATTCGTGGGCCCAGGTAGGTTTGAAGAGGAGGCCAACAAAGCAGGGCACTCCCTTCCTCCCAAACCACAGACACCAGTATAGGACAACTGAGTAGACAGACTGGCCGTCTGAGTCTCCCCCAGAGAGTTCTGGGATGGGTTACAAATAACCCCCACCCCCCATCAGAGGCTTGACCCGCTAGAACCAGGGAGGATCTGTCAAAACCGCTCTCCACATCAGAAGTTCTGGATCAGCCGGGGCTGGTCGGCAGACGTCCACCTAAGGCCGTGGCCTAACCCCGTGTGGGGGGATAGCGCTCGCACCCGTACACGTGGACACCCGCTCGTCAAATGGCTGGCTCCTCACTTACCGTAGGGGGAATGGTTTGCCTACCCCTGGCGGGTCTGGTACTCCACTCTACCAAACAAGGAAGCAACACACCAATAGACCCCTGCAACACCGGGCAGCTTTGGGCAGTGTCACTACACTCCTCCTTGTTCTTCACGTTCCTTCCGTGGTGATTTTTTTTTTTTTTTCGTGGCCATTGCCGTGCATGGCTTCCCCATCGCTTTGCATGCTCTCCATTGCCTCGTGCTGCTTCACCATTGGTCTCACCTGGAGACCGAAGCCGCTCTCCCAGTAACCCGATGGTACCTGGCCAGAAAACCCCGTGCCCGATTTCATCTAGGACAAGGGCCAAACCACAGACCGTGCCCGTCCAGGGTCAACCCCTGGTCGGACAGGCCTGGTGGGTCGATACCATGGATGTGGCAGGCCGACGAGAATCCACTGGTACATTTACAAACACGCCCACCCTGGTGGCATGGCTGTACGACCCATCGTCGAAGCACGCTGCGGCGGACTGAGCCATTGGATCCAGTTGCCTGGGCGTACACTCAGCCCAACAGACGCACTCGGGTCGGGGAGAGCAAAGCAGACTGTGTGCCTGGATGTGCCCACTTCCATAGGGGAATCGGCATGATGGTTCACTTAACCCGAGGAGGGCTCCCCTCGCGGGATAAGCACCCCCCTCGGGGGATGGGGGGGGGGGGGGGGGCATCCAGAGCACACCACTTTCCGGTAGGGGACAGGCGTTTGATCATGTGTCCGAGGGAGAGCTCCCCTTGCCGGCCGAACACCCCTCGGACTCCCCTTGGGCTTCCAGAGAACGCCACTGGATGAATTTAGTGCTTGGACCCCATTGATTCTCTTTGCTCTCCCATATACCCGACGGGACCTATTTGCAAAACCCCGTGCCAACCAGACCTCCAGGAAGGGGGCTGGCGGCTAACCATGCCCAGCAGGGTGCACCCTGGTCGGACACTTTGGGAGGGTCGAGAGCCTGGAAGTGCCACCCGGGGGAGTAATTCTGATTTCCGTTTTAATGCACTCAGGGACAGCCCGAGGACCTCTGTAGTGCACCTGAGGCGGACTGAGCCGTCGGGTCCAGGGGTCTGGAGTTCGGAACCTCCAGGGTTCACCTGGCTGTTCTCTTAGCCCGGCAGGGTGCACCCTGGTCGGACACTTTGGGAGGGTCGAGAGCCTGGATGTGCCACCCCGACGAGTAATGAGTTTTCCCTTCGTATCTCTTCCGGACCAGGTCCGATTCGCACGAAACTCGCTGGGCATGGCCAGGAGCGCCCCCTGCTGCCCACGCCACCGTCCCCGCGCTTCTACTCCCGAGGGCCGAGGAGACAGCGAAGCGTGGGTCGGGTCGCCTGCTTCCAGGGTCTCCCTGGTACTCTCCAGTCTCCCGAGTCCATCGGGTCCGACCTCGTATTTTTAGCCCAGACGGGGAATGAGAAAGGGGCCCCCGACCGCCCGAGGGCGGGCGCTCGCTTCTCAGCCTAGGAACGTCCGATTCCCACGAAACTTTTACGCCAGACGTTCCTGGCAGCGAGCGCGTTCAAAGGTGACCCGCGCTGCTTCTCTCCTCCCAAGGGCCGAAGAGATATTCGTCTTCAAACCCGACCGGCCCTGTGTTTGCCGCCCCGGCGGTTTTAAAAAATCATAGCGTAAAAACGGTGGGTGCGCTTCGCCTGCCGCTTGGACAGCGTTAAACGGCAGCCCCGGCTCTTTCCAAAGGGCCCTCAACCGACTTTCTGCTCCCAAGGAGCCCAGAGATATGAAACCGATAAATCAAAACCCCGTGCCAACCAGACCTCCAGGAAGGGGGCTGGCGGCTAACCATGCCCGGCAGGGTGCACCCTGGTCGGACGCTTTGGGAGGGTCGAGAGCCTGGATGTGCCACCCCGACGAGTAATGAGTTTTCCCTTCGTATCTCTTCCGGACCAGGTCCGATTCGCACGAAACTCGCTGGGCATGGCCAGGAGCGCCCCCTGCTGCCCACGCCACCGTCCCCGCGCTTCTACTCCCGAGGGCCGAGGAGACAGCGAAGCGTGGGTCGGGTCGCCTGCTTCCAGGGTCTCCCTGGTACTCTCCAGTCTCCCGAGTCCATCGGGTCCGACCTCGTATTTTTAGCCCAGACGGGGAATGAGAAAGGGGCCCCCGACCGCCCGAGGGCGGGCGCTCGCTTCTCAGCCTAGGAACGTCCGATTCCCACGAAACTTTTACGCCAGACGTTCCTGGCAGCGAGCGCGTTCAAAGGTGACCCGCGCTGCTTCTCTCCTCCCAAGGGCCGAAGAGATATTCGTCTTCAAACCCGACCGGCCCTGTGTTTGCCGCCCCGGCGGTTTTAAAAAATCATAGCGTAAAAACGGTGGGTGCGCTTCGCCTGCCGCTTGGACAGCGTTAAACGGCAGCCCCGGCTCTTTCCAAAGGGCCCTCAACCGACTTTCTGCTCCCAAGGAGCCCAGAGATATGAAACCGAAAAATCAAAACCCCGTGCCAACCAGACCTCCAGGAAGGGGGCTGGCGGCTAACCATGCCCGGCAGGGTGCACCCTGGTCGGACGCTTTGGGAGGGTCGAGAGCCTGGATGTGCCACCCCGACGAGTAATGAGTTTTCCCTTCGTATCTCTTCCGGACCAGGTCCGATTCGCACGAAACTCGCTGGGCATGGCCAGGAGCGCCCCCTGCTGCCCACGCCACCGTCCCCGCGCTTCTACTCCCGAGGGCCGAGGAGACAGCGAAGCGTGGGTCGGGTCGCCTGCTTCCAGGGTCTCCCTGGTACTCTCCAGTCTCCCGAGTCCATCGGGTCCGACCTCGTATTTTTAGCCCAGACGGGGAATGAGAAAGGGGCCCCCGACCGCCCGAGGGCGGGCGCTCGCTTCTCAGCCTAGGAACGTCCGATTCCCACGAAACTTTTACGCCAGACGTTCCTGGCAGCGAGCGCGTTCAAAGGTGACCCGCGCTGCTTCTCTCCTCCCAAGGGCCGAAGAGATATTCGTCTTCAAACCCGACCGGCCCTGTGTTTGCCGCCCCGGCGGTTTTAAAAAATCATAGCGTAAAAACGGTGGGTGCGCTTCGCCTGCCGCTTGGACAGCGTTAAACGGCAGCCCCGGCTCTTTCCAAAGGGCCCTCAACCGACTTTCTGCTCCCAAGGAGCCCAGAGATATGAAACCGATAAATCAAAACCCCGTGCCAACCAGACCTCCAGGAAGGGGGCTGGCGGCTAACCATGCCCGGCAGGGTGCACCCTGGTCGGACGCTTTGGGAGGGTCGAGAGCCTGGATGTGCCACCCCGACGAGTAATGAGTTTTCCCTTCGTATCTCTTCCGGACCAGGTCCGATTCGCACGAAACTCGCTGGGCATGGCCAGGAGCGCCCCCTGCTGCCCAGGCCTGGCTCTGGGCCTGGGCACACTTCATTCACTTTGTACCTTTAAATCATACTACTACTACTACTACTACCACCAGAATTCCAGGGCCAAGAGGTCACACAGTCATACACAGCAAAGTAGCTCTGGGCCTGGGCACACTTCAAGAAGTTTGTCCCTTTATATAAGCCTAGAAATAGACTTCCAGGCCCAAGAGTTCAAACACATTCATGCCCAGCAAAGTAGCTCTGGGCCTGGGCACACTTCAATCACTTTGTGCCTTTAAATCATACTACTACTACCAGACTTCCAGGCCCAAGAGGTCAAACACAGTCATGCCCAGCAAAGTAGCTCTGGGCCTGGGCACACTTCATTCACTTTGTGCCTTTAAATCATACTACTACTACCACCAGAATTCCAGGGCCAAGAGGTCACACAGTCATACACAGCAAAGTAGCTCTGGGCCTGGGCACACTTCAAGAAGTTTGACCCTTTATATAAGCCTAGAAATAGACTTCCAGAGCCAAGAGGTCAAACACAGTCATGCACAGCAAAGTAGCTCTGGGCCTGGGCACACTTCAAGCACTTTGTGCCTTTAAATCATACTACTACTACTACTACTACTACTACTACTACTACTACCAGACTTCCAGGCCCAAGAGTTCAAACACATTCATGCCCAGCAAAGTAGCTCTGGGCCTGGGCACACTTCATTCACTTTGTGCCTTTAAATCATACTACTACTACCACCAGACTTCCAGGGCCAAGAGGTCAACCACAGTCATGCACAGCAAAGTAGCTCTGGGCCTGGGCACACTTCAAGATGTTTGACCCTTTATATAAGCCTAGAAATAGACTTCCAGGCCCAAGAGTTCAAACACATTCATGCCCAGCAAAGTAGCTCTGGGCCTGGGCACACTTCAATCACTTTGTGCCTTTAAATCATACTACTACTACCACCAGACTTCCAGGCCCAAGAGGTCAAACACAGTCATGCCCAGCAAAGTAGCTCTGGGCCTGGGCACACTTCAATCACTTTGTGCCTTTAAATCATACTACTACTACCACCAGACTTCCAGGCCCTGGAGGTCACACCTTCATGCCTAGCAAGGTTGCTTTACACCTGCGCACACTTCAGACCGTTTCACTCTTTTAATCCTTCAAAGTACCACATTTTACCACATTTCCAGACCCAAGAGGTCACAGAATCATGCCCAGCAAAGTAGCTCTGGGCCTGGGCACACTTCAATCACTTTGTGCCTTTAAATCATACTACTACTACCAGACTTCCAGGCCCCAGAGGTCAAACACAGTCATGCCCAGCAAAGTAGCTCTGGGCCTGGGCACACTTCAAGAAGTTTGACCCTTTATATAAGCCTAGAAATAGACTTCCAGAGCCAAGAGGTCAAACACAGTCATGCACAGCAAAGTAGCTCTGGGCCTGGGCACACTTCATTCACTTTGTACCTTTAAATCATACTACTACTACCAGACTTCCAGGCCCAAGAGTTCAAACACATTCATGCCCAGCAAAGTAGCTCTGGGCCTGGGCACACTTCAATCACTTTGTGTCTTTAAATCATACTACTACTACCAGACTTCCAGGCCCCAGAGGTCAAACACAGTCATGCCCAGCAAAGTAGCTCTGGGCCTGGGCACACTTCAAGAAGTTTGACCCTTTATATAAGCCTAGAAATAGACTTTCAGGCCCAAGAGGTCAAACACAGTCATGCCCAGCAAAGTAGCTGTGGGCCTGGGCACACTTCATTCACTTTGTACCTTTAAATCATACTACTACTACTACTACTACTACTACTACTACTACTACTACTACTTACCAGACTTCCAGGCCCAAGAGGTCAAACACAGTCATGCCCAGCAAAGTAGCTCTGGGCCTGGGCACACTTCAAGAAGTTTGACCCTTTATATAAGCCTAGAAATAGACTTCCAGGCCCAAGAGTTCAAACACATTCATGCCCAGCAAAGTAGCTCTGGGCCTGGGCACACTTCAATCACTTTGTGCCTTTAAATCATACTACTACTACCAGACTTCCAGGCCCCAGAGGTCAAACACAGTCATGCCCAGCAAAGTAGCTCTGGGCCTGGGCACACTTCAAGAAGTTTGACCCTTTATATAAGCCTAGAAATAGACTTCCAGAGCCAAGAGGTCAAACACAGTCATGCCCAGCAAAGTAGCTCTGGGCCTGGGCACACTTCAATCACTTTGTGCCTTTAAATCATACTACTACTACCACCAGACTTCCAGGCCCAAGAGGTCAAACACAGTCATGCCCAGCAAAGTAGCTCTGGGCCTGGGCACACTTCAATCACTTTGTGCCTTTAAATCATACTACTACTACCACCAGACTTCCAGGCCCTGGAGGTCACACCTTCATGCCTAGCAAGGTTGCTTTACACCTGCGCACACTTCAGACCGTTTCACTCTTTTAATCCTTCAAAGTACCACATTTCCAGACCCAAGAGGTCACAGAATCATGCCCAGCAAAGTAGCTCTGGGCCTGGGCACACTTCAATCACTTTGTGCCTTTAAATCATACTACTACTACCAGACTTCCAGGCCCCAGAGGTCAAACACAGTCATGCCCAGCAAAGTAGCTCTGGGCCTGGGCACACTTCAAGAAGTTTGACCCTTTATATAAGCCTAGAAATAGACTTCCAGAGCCAAGAGGTCAAACACAGTCATGCACAGCAAAGTAGCTCTGGGCCTGGGCACACTTCATTCACTTTGTACCTTTAAATCATACTACTACTACCAGACTTCCAGGCCCAAGAGTTCAAACACATTCATGCCCAGCAAAGTAGCTCTGGGCCTGGGCACACTTCAATCACTTTGTGTCTTTAAATCATACTACTACTACCAGACTTCCAGGCCCCAGAGGTCAAACACAGTCATGCCCAGCAAAGTAGCTCTGGGCCTGGGCACACTTCAAGAAGTTTGACCCTTTATATAAGCCTAGAAATAGACTTTCAGGCCCAAGAGGTCAAACACAGTCATGCCCAGCAAAGTAGCTGTGGGCCTGGGCACACTTCATTCACTTTGTACCTTTAAATCATACTACTACTACTACTACTACTACTACTACTACTACTACTACTACTACCAGACTTCCAGGCCCAAGAGGTCAAACACAGTCATGCCCAGCAAAGTAGCTCTGGGCCTGGGCACACTTCAAGAAGTTTGACCCTTTATATAAGCCTAGAAATAGACTTCCAGGCCCAAGAGTTCAAACACATTCATGCCCAGCAAAGTAGCTCTGGGCCTGGGCACACTTCAATCACTTTGTGCCTTTAAATCATACTACTACTACCAGACTTCCAGGCCCCAGAGGTCAAACACAGTCATGCCCAGCAAAGTAGCTCTGGGCCTGGGCACACTTCAAGAAGTTTGACCCTTTATATAAGCCTAGAAATAGACTTCCAGAGCCAAGAGGTCAAACACAGTCATGCCCAGCAAAGTAGCTCTGGGCCTGGGCACACTTCATTCACTTTGTACCTTTAAATCATACTACTACTACCAGACTTCCAGGCCCAAGACGTCAAACACAGTCATGCCCAGCAAAGTAGCTCTGGGCCTGGGCACACTTCATTCACTTTGTACCTTTAAATCATACTACTACTACTACTACTACTACTACTACTACTACTACTACCAGACTTCCAGGCCCAAGAGGTCAAACACAGTCATGCCCAGCAAAGTAGCTCTGGGCCTGGGCACACTTCAATCACTTTGTGCCTTTAAATCATACTACTACTACCAGACTTCCAGGCCCCAGAGGTCAAACACAGTCATGCCCAGCAAAGTAGCTCTGGGCCTGGGCACACTTCAAGAAGTTTGACCCTTTATATAAGCCTAGAAATAGACTTCCAGAGCCAAGAGGTCAAACACAGTCATGCCCAGCAAAGTAGCTCTGGGCCTGGGCACACTTCATTCACTTTGTACCTTTAAATCATACTACTACTACTACTACTACTACTATACTACTACTACTACTACTACCAGACTTCCAGGCCCAAGAGTTCAAACACATTCATGCCCAGCAAAGTAGCTCTGGGCCTGGGCACACTTCAATCACTTTGTGCCTTTAAATCATACTACTACTACCACCAGACTTCCAGGCCCAAGAGGTCAAACACAGTCATGCCCAGCAAAGTAGCTCTGGGCCTGGGCACACTTCAATCACTTTGTGCCTTTAAATCATACTACTACTACCAGACTTCCAGGCCCAAGAGTTCAAACACATTCATGCCCAGCAAAGTAGCTCTGGGCCTGGGCACACTTCAATCACTTTGTGCCTTTAAATCATACTACTACTACTAC
>NW_027658423.1:40000-47500 GCF_041902795.1 Electrophorus electricus
CGCCCGACGGCGGCCGAGACCCGCGCCGCGCGGCGGCCCCGCCGCCCCCGACGCGACCCCCCGAAGGGGGAACGCCGGGGGTTTGGAAGCGGAGCACACTCGCGCGACAGGGACGGCCTCACCGCCGGGTTGAATCCCCCGGGCAGACTGTGCGGACCCCACCCGTTTACCTCTTAACGGTTTCACGCCCTGTTGAACTCTCTCTTCAAAGTTCTTTTCAACTTTCCCTTACGGTACTTGTTCGCTATCGGTCTCGTGCCGGTATTTAGCCTTAGATGGAGTTTACCACCCACTTTGGGCTGCATTCCCAAGCAACCCGACTCCGAGAAGACCGCTACCCTGGCGGGGCTGGGGCCATTTACCGGCCTCACACCGTCCACGGGCTGAGCCTCCATCAGAAGGACTCAGGCCCCCGGCCCGCGCCAGGAAGAAAACAGACTTCCATACGCCACAATTCCCCTCGCCCGCACCCGGACGGGGGATTCAGCGCTGGGCTCTTCCCTCTTCGCTCGCCGCTACTGAGGGAATCCTTGTTAGTTTCTTTTCCTCCGCTTAGTAATATGCTTAAATTCAGCGGGTTGTCTCGTCTGATCTGAGGTCGCTCCCGAGTTCGCTCTGGAGGGTTGCCCAGAAGCGTGAACACCGCCGGGTTAGGGGACGAGTCCCTTTTCACCCGGGCTAACGAGGACACAGGTCGGGACGTCACGGACGTGCCACGGACAGGTCGGCCCGTAAGGAAAACGCCAGAGGCAGAGCCACCCGAACCCCGACCCCCCCCACCCCCCCCACCGGGGGAGGGGGGGGGGGAACGCATGTAACAACAACCTCCCTCCGCTCGCGCACGTAACGGAACAGAACAGACACCTTTCCGTGATCCGCCTGCGCAGGGGGTGAGAAAAGAAGCGAAAACGTGGGCAGCCAAAGCGGAGAGAACCCACCGGCAGCCACGCTCGCTTCTTTCTCGGGCGCAGGGGACCACGTTCCTGGCCAGGCCAGGAGCGGAGCCGAAACGAACCGAAACGAACCGAAGCGGGGGAGGAGAAGCTTGTGCACGGAGAACGGGCACTCAACCGCAGCGAACCCACCGACCGGATCTCACCGAGACAGCGACCGGGAACCGTCTGCTTTTAGGAAGACGGAGGCCAGGGGGCACCCCCCCACCTACGAACCTCCAACCGCGGTCCCGCCTGAGAAGGCAGGTCCGACAGATAGGAATAGCGACCCTCAGACAGGCGTAGCCCCGGGATGGACCCGGGGCCGCAATGTGCGTTCGAAATGTCGATGATCAATGTGTCCTGCAATTCACATTAGTTCTCGCAGCTGGCTGCGTTCTTCATCGACGCACGAGCCAAGTGATCCACCGCTAAGAGTTGTACTCTTTTATTTCAGGCTCAGTTTAGGTCTTTCACCACGACTACAAAGACAGGTTTAAAAGGTTTCACCAACCGGTCAGGCGCCCCCGTCTGCGAGTGTTGAAACGGGCGCGGGGTTGCGCTTTGCCCACACGCCCCACGTGGCAGACGAGTCAGTCTTTGAACCGCGGCCCT
Organism: Electrophorus electricus; assembly: GCF_041902795.1. NCBI lineage: Eukaryota > Metazoa > Chordata > Actinopteri > Gymnotiformes > Gymnotidae > Electrophorus > Electrophorus electricus. The sequence goes on from NW_027658423.1 coordinate 41,548, forward strand.
CCGCGCCCGCCCCGTCCGACCCCTCGAAAGGGGTGGAACTCACGTAGCGTGGGCCAAGCCCTAGGTACCTGCCGGGGGTCCCCCTGAGACTCCTTTCTGAGAGAGAGAAGCAGGGGAACCGGCTGCGCCACCCACCACCACCACGCCCCAGGACGCCGGTGGGCGGACGAACACAGGAAGGGCCATGGCCTGCCCCACGAGGAGCAGCGCTCGCAACCCCCCCCGGAAAGTCCGCTCGTCAGCGAGCAAGGGGACGGGGATGAATGACAAGGACAACAAAATAGGAAAACCCCTCGCGGTGGACGGAGGCAGCGGCCGTGCGAGCGAGAGGGAGGGCGCGGGACGGACCCGTACGACCCGCTCGACTCGCAGGCGCTTCTCCTGCCGGCAAGGTGAGGGGAAACCGGCCTTCGCCCGACGAGCGGGGACGCCGAGTTTTTTGAACGACGCGTCTCTCGCGCTGGAACCCAGAGAATACCGGGGCCTGCGGGGGGGGGGTGCTGAAGGACGACGCGGAGGAAGAGGCGGAGGACGAGGAAGGGGTGGGAGGGACTAGGCTCCTCCTTTATGCCTTCTGTCCAGCCTGACCTGCAAGCGACCACGTGTAACAGCAACCCCGAAGACCCTTTCGACCCTGGGCCCCGACGCGGGGGGACGGCGAAGTCGAGGGGGTCGGGAGAGGAGGCACGCCGGACAGCGTTACCCGTTAATGATCCTTTCGCAGGTTCACCTACGAAAACCTTGTTACGACTTTTACTTCCTCTAGATAGTCAAGTTTGATCGACTTCTCGGCGCTCCGCCAAGGCCCGCGAGGAGCCCCGGCGGGGCCGATCCGAGGACCTCACTAAACCATCCGATCGGTAGTAGCGACGGGCGGTGTGTACAAAGGGCAGGGACTTAATCAACGCGAGCTTATGACCCGCGCTTACTGGGAATTCCTCGTTCATGGGGAATAATTGCAATCCCCAGTCCCCATCACGAATGGGGTTCAGCGGATTACCCGCACCTCTCGGTGTAGGGTAGGCACACGCTGATCCAACCATTGTGGCGCGCGTGCAGCCCCGGACATCTAAGGGCATCACAGACCTGTTATTGCTCCATCTCGCGTGGCTGAACGCCACTTGTCCCTCTAAGAAGTTTGACGCCGACCGCGGAGGGCCGCGTAACTATTTAGCATGCCGGAGTCTCGTTCGTTATCGGAATTAACCAGACAAATCGCTCCACCAACTAAGAACGGCCATGCACCACCACCCACAGAATCGAGAAAGAGCTATCAATCTGTCAATCCTTTCCGTGTCCGGGCCGGGTGAGGTTTCCCGTGTTGAGTCAAATTAAGCCGCAGGCTCCACTCCTGGTGGTGCCCTTCCGTCAATTCCTTTAAGTTTCAGCTTTGCAACCATACTCCCCCCGGAACCCACAGACTCGTGGTTTCCCTCACGCTGCCCGGCGGGTCATGGGAATAACGCCGCCGGATCGCGGGTCGGCATAGTTTACGGTCGGAACTACGACGGTATCTGATCGTCTTCGAACCTCCGACTTTCGTTCTTGATTAATGAAAACATTCTTGGCAAATGCTTTCGCTTTCGTCCGTCTTGCGCCGGTCCAAGAATTTCACCTCTAGCGGCGCAATACGAATGCCCCCGGCCGTCCCTCTTAATCATGGCCCTGGTTCAGGAAACCCACAAAATAGAACCGGAGTCCTATTCCATTATTCCTAGCTCAGGTATTCAGGCGAGAAGCGGGCCCGCTTTGAACACTCTAATTTTTTCAAAGTAAACGCTCCGAGCCCCGTCCGGACACCCAGCCAAGGGCATCCGGGGGGCACCGGGAGACAGGGTCTGAGACAGGCGGTGGCACGCCTCGCGGCGGACCGCCAGCCCACTCCCGACATCCAACTACGAGCTTTTTAACTGCAGCAACTTTAATATACGCTATTGGAGCTGGAATTACCGCGGCTGCTGGCACCAGACTTGCCCTCCAATGGGTCCTCACCCATGGGTTTAGGATACGCTCATTCCGATTACAGGGCCTCGAAAGAGACCTGTATCGTTATTTTTCGTCACTACCTCCCCGTGTCGGGAATGGGTAATTTGCGCGCCTGCTGCCTTCCTTGGATGTGGTAGCCGTTTCTCAGGCTCCCTCTCCGGAATCGAACCCTGATTCCCCGTTACCCGTGGTCACCATGGTAGCCGACTATGGTACCATCGAAAGTTGATAGGGCAGACATTCGAATGAGACGTCGCCGCCGCGGAGGGCGCGCGATCGGCCCGAGGTTATCTAGAGTCACCAAAGCGGCCGGGGGGCCCGAGCCCCCCGGATGGGTTTTGGGTCTGATAAATGCACGCATCCCCCGAAGGGTCAGCGCTCGTTTGCATGTATTAGCTCTAGAATTACCACAGTTATCCGAGTAACGTGTGGAGCGATCAAAGGAACCATAACTGATTTAATGAGCCATTCGCAGTTTCACTGTACCGGCCGTGTGCACTTAGACCTGCATGGCTTAATCTTTGAGACAAGCATATGTTACTGGCAGGATCAACCAGGTAGTTTGCACCGTGGTCTGGGATGAACCACGAGTGACATCCGCCTCCCCTTCCGGGGGCTAGGAAGCAGCGGGTTGTAAGTGCGTGCGCCGTCAGGTCCAGACGCCATACAGGGCTACCCAGGACAGCTTCCGCGGCCAGTGTAAACGTGCTCGCGCACCGCCCTCTGGCCTTCGGACGCCGACCTCTCACCTTGATGCAAAGCTGTCCCATCCGGTCATGCCCGCACCGTACCCCGTCCACCTCCTCCGGAGGTGCGGACGGCCGACTCCAGGTGCTTTCGGCGTTCCCTCTCTTCACGCCGTTTTGATTTTCGTGGGCCGCTGGTGGGGGGACAAGGGAAAGACCTCGTCGAATTCCCTCCCCCCTAGCCTCGCTCAACCTACGTTTCGTGATGTAACCAAGAAGAGTGATTCGTGGGCCCAGGTAGGTTTGAAGAGGAGGCCAACAAAGCAGGGCACTCCCTTCCTCCCAAACCACAGACACCAGTATAGGACAACTGAGTAGACAGACTGGCCGTCTGAGTCTCCCCCAGAGAGTTCTGGGATGGGTTACAAATAACCCCCACCCCCCATCAGAGGCTTGACCCGCTAGAACCAGGGAGGATCTGTCAAAACCGCTCTCCACATCAGAAGTTCTGGATCAGCCGGGGCTGGTCGGCAGACGTCCACCTAAGGCCGTGGCCTAACCCCGTGTGGGGGGATAGCGCTCGCACCCGTACACGTGGACACCCGCTCGTCAAATGGCTGGCTCCTCACTTACCGTAGGGGGAATGGTTTGCCTACCCCTGGCGGGTCTGGTACTCCACTCTACCAAACAAGGAAGCAACACACCAATAGACCCCTGCAACACCGGGCAGCTTTGGGCAGTGTCACTACACTCCTCCTTGTTCTTCACGTTCCTTCCGTGGTGATTTTTTTTTTTTTTTCGTGGCCATTGCCGTGCATGGCTTCCCCATCGCTTTGCATGCTCTCCATTGCCTCGTGCTGCTTCACCATTGGTCTCACCTGGAGACCGAAGCCGCTCTCCCAGTAACCCGATGGTACCTGGCCAGAAAACCCCGTGCCCGATTTCATCTAGGACAAGGGCCAAACCACAGACCGTGCCCGTCCAGGGTCAACCCCTGGTCGGACAGGCCTGGTGGGTCGATACCATGGATGTGGCAGGCCGACGAGAATCCACTGGTACATTTACAAACACGCCCACCCTGGTGGCATGGCTGTACGACCCATCGTCGAAGCACGCTGCGGCGGACTGAGCCATTGGATCCAGTTGCCTGGGCGTACACTCAGCCCAACAGACGCACTCGGGTCGGGGAGAGCAAAGCAGACTGTGTGCCTGGATGTGCCCACTTCCATAGGGGAATCGGCATGATGGTTCACTTAACCCGAGGAGGGCTCCCCTCGCGGGATAAGCACCCCCCTCGGGGGATGGGGGGGGGGGGGGGGCATCCAGAGCACACCACTTTCCGGTAGGGGACAGGCGTTTGATCATGTGTCCGAGGGAGAGCTCCCCTTGCCGGCCGAACACCCCTCGGACTCCCCTTGGGCTTCCAGAGAACGCCACTGGATGAATTTAGTGCTTGGACCCCATTGATTCTCTTTGCTCTCCCATATACCCGACGGGACCTATTTGCAAAACCCCGTGCCAACCAGACCTCCAGGAAGGGGGCTGGCGGCTAACCATGCCCAGCAGGGTGCACCCTGGTCGGACACTTTGGGAGGGTCGAGAGCCTGGAAGTGCCACCCGGGGGAGTAATTCTGATTTCCGTTTTAATGCACTCAGGGACAGCCCGAGGACCTCTGTAGTGCACCTGAGGCGGACTGAGCCGTCGGGTCCAGGGGTCTGGAGTTCGGAACCTCCAGGGTTCACCTGGCTGTTCTCTTAGCCCGGCAGGGTGCACCCTGGTCGGACACTTTGGGAGGGTCGAGAGCCTGGATGTGCCACCCCGACGAGTAATGAGTTTTCCCTTCGTATCTCTTCCGGACCAGGTCCGATTCGCACGAAACTCGCTGGGCATGGCCAGGAGCGCCCCCTGCTGCCCACGCCACCGTCCCCGCGCTTCTACTCCCGAGGGCCGAGGAGACAGCGAAGCGTGGGTCGGGTCGCCTGCTTCCAGGGTCTCCCTGGTACTCTCCAGTCTCCCGAGTCCATCGGGTCCGACCTCGTATTTTTAGCCCAGACGGGGAATGAGAAAGGGGCCCCCGACCGCCCGAGGGCGGGCGCTCGCTTCTCAGCCTAGGAACGTCCGATTCCCACGAAACTTTTACGCCAGACGTTCCTGGCAGCGAGCGCGTTCAAAGGTGACCCGCGCTGCTTCTCTCCTCCCAAGGGCCGAAGAGATATTCGTCTTCAAACCCGACCGGCCCTGTGTTTGCCGCCCCGGCGGTTTTAAAAAATCATAGCGTAAAAACGGTGGGTGCGCTTCGCCTGCCGCTTGGACAGCGTTAAACGGCAGCCCCGGCTCTTTCCAAAGGGCCCTCAACCGACTTTCTGCTCCCAAGGAGCCCAGAGATATGAAACCGATAAATCAAAACCCCGTGCCAACCAGACCTCCAGGAAGGGGGCTGGCGGCTAACCATGCCCGGCAGGGTGCACCCTGGTCGGACGCTTTGGGAGGGTCGAGAGCCTGGATGTGCCACCCCGACGAGTAATGAGTTTTCCCTTCGTATCTCTTCCGGACCAGGTCCGATTCGCACGAAACTCGCTGGGCATGGCCAGGAGCGCCCCCTGCTGCCCACGCCACCGTCCCCGCGCTTCTACTCCCGAGGGCCGAGGAGACAGCGAAGCGTGGGTCGGGTCGCCTGCTTCCAGGGTCTCCCTGGTACTCTCCAGTCTCCCGAGTCCATCGGGTCCGACCTCGTATTTTTAGCCCAGACGGGGAATGAGAAAGGGGCCCCCGACCGCCCGAGGGCGGCGCTCCGCTTCTCAGCCTAGGAACGTCCGATTCCCACGAAACTTTTACGCCAGACGTTCCTGGCAGCGAGCGCGTTCAAAGGTGACCCGCGCTGCTTCTCTCCTCCCAAGGGCCGAAGAGATATTCGTCTTCAAACCCGACCGGCCCTGTGTTTGCCGCCCCGGCGGTTTTAAAAAATCATAGCGTAAAAACGGTGGGTGCGCTTCGCCTGCCGCTTGGACAGCGTTAAACGGCAGCCCCGGCTCTTTCCAAAGGGCCCTCAACCGACTTTCTGCTCCCAAGGAGCCCAGAGATATGAAACCGAAAAATCAAAACCCCGTGCCAACCAGACCTCCAGGAAGGGGGCTGGCGGCTAACCATGCCCGGCAGGGTGCACCCTGGTCGGACGCTTTGGGAGGGTCGAGAGCCTGGATGTGCCACCCCGACGAGTAATGAGTTTTCCCTTCGTATCTCTTCCGGACCAGGTCCGATTCGCACGAAACTCGCTGGGCAT
>NW_027658423.1:55000-67500 GCF_041902795.1 Electrophorus electricus
CAGTTTAGGTCTTTCACCACGACTACAAAGACAGGTTTAAAAGGTTTCACCAACCGGTCAGGCGCCCCCGTCTGCGAGTGTTGAAACGGGCGCGGGGTTGCGCTTTGCCCACACGCCCCACGTGGCAGACGAGTCAGTCTTTGAACCGCGGCCCTCCGCGCCCGCCCCGTCCGACCCCTCGAAAGGGGTGGAACTCACGTAGCGTGGGCCAAGCCCTAGGTACCTGCCGGGGGTCCCCCTGAGACTCCTTTCTGAGAGAGAGAAGCAGGGGAACCGGCTGCGCCACCCACCACCACCACGCCCCAGGACGCCGGTGGGCGGACGAACACAGGAAGGGCCATGGCCTGCCCCACGAGGAGCAGCGCTCGCAACCCCCCCCGGAAAGTCCGCTCGTCAGCGAGCAAGGGGACGGGGATGAATGACAAGGACAACAAAATAGGAAAACCCCTCGCGGTGGACGGAGGCAGCGGCCGTGCGAGCGAGAGGGAGGGCGCGGGACGGACCCGTACGACCCGCTCGACTCGCAGGCGCTTCTCCTGCCGGCAAGGTGAGGGGAAACCGGCCTTCGCCCGACGAGCGGGGACGCCGAGTTTTTTGAACGACGCGTCTCTCGCGCTGGAACCCAGAGAATACCGGGGCCTGCGGGGGGGGGGTGCTGAAGGACGACGCGGAGGAAGAGGCGGAGGACGAGGAAGGGGTGGGAGGGACTAGGCTCCTCCTTTATGCCTTCTGTCCAGCCTGACCTGCAAGCGACCACGTGTAACAGCAACCCCGAAGACCCTTTCGACCCTGGGCCCCGACGCGGGGGGACGGCGAAGTCGAGGGGGTCGGGAGAGGAGGCACGCCGGACAGCGTTACCCGTTAATGATCCTTTCGCAGGTTCACCTACGAAAACCTTGTTACGACTTTTACTTCCTCTAGATAGTCAAGTTTGATCGACTTCTCGGCGCTCCGCCAAGGCCCGCGAGGAGCCCCGGCGGGGCCGATCCGAGGACCTCACTAAACCATCCGATCGGTAGTAGCGACGGGCGGTGTGTACAAAGGGCAGGGACTTAATCAACGCGAGCTTATGACCCGCGCTTACTGGGAATTCCTCGTTCATGGGGAATAATTGCAATCCCCAGTCCCCATCACGAATGGGGTTCAGCGGATTACCCGCACCTCTCGGTGTAGGGTAGGCACACGCTGATCCAACCATTGTGGCGCGCGTGCAGCCCCGGACATCTAAGGGCATCACAGACCTGTTATTGCTCCATCTCGCGTGGCTGAACGCCACTTGTCCCTCTAAGAAGTTTGACGCCGACCGCGGAGGGCCGCGTAACTATTTAGCATGCCGGAGTCTCGTTCGTTATCGGAATTAACCAGACAAATCGCTCCACCAACTAAGAACGGCCATGCACCACCACCCACAGAATCGAGAAAGAGCTATCAATCTGTCAATCCTTTCCGTGTCCGGGCCGGGTGAGGTTTCCCGTGTTGAGTCAAATTAAGCCGCAGGCTCCACTCCTGGTGGTGCCCTTCCGTCAATTCCTTTAAGTTTCAGCTTTGCAACCATACTCCCCCCGGAACCCACAGACTCGTGGTTTCCCTCACGCTGCCCGGCGGGTCATGGGAATAACGCCGCCGGATCGCGGGTCGGCATAGTTTACGGTCGGAACTACGACGGTATCTGATCGTCTTCGAACCTCCGACTTTCGTTCTTGATTAATGAAAACATTCTTGGCAAATGCTTTCGCTTTCGTCCGTCTTGCGCCGGTCCAAGAATTTCACCTCTAGCGGCGCAATACGAATGCCCCCGGCCGTCCCTCTTAATCATGGCCCTGGTTCAGGAAACCCACAAAATAGAACCGGAGTCCTATTCCATTATTCCTAGCTCAGGTATTCAGGCGAGAAGCGGGCCCGCTTTGAACACTCTAATTTTTTCAAAGTAAACGCTCCGAGCCCCGTCCGGACACCCAGCCAAGGGCATCCGGGGGGCACCGGGAGACAGGGTCTGAGACAGGCGGTGGCACGCCTCGCGGCGGACCGCCAGCCCACTCCCGACATCCAACTACGAGCTTTTTAACTGCAGCAACTTTAATATACGCTATTGGAGCTGGAATTACCGCGGCTGCTGGCACCAGACTTGCCCTCCAATGGGTCCTCACCCATGGGTTTAGGATACGCTCATTCCGATTACAGGGCCTCGAAAGAGACCTGTATCGTTATTTTTCGTCACTACCTCCCCGTGTGGGAATGGGTAATTTGCGCGCCTGCTGCCTTCCTTGGATGTGGTAGCCGTTTCTCAGGCTCCCTCTCCGGAATCGAACCCTGATTCCCCGTTACCCGTGGTCACCATGGTAGCCGACTATGGTACCATCGAAAGTTGATAGGGCAGACATTCGAATGAGACGTCGCCGCCGCGGAGGGCGCGCGATCGGCCCGAGGTTATCTAGAGTCACCAAAGCGGCCGGGGGGCCCGAGCCCCCCGGATGGGTTTTGGGTCTGATAAATGCACGCATCCCCCGAAGGGTCAGCGCTCGTTTGCATGTATTAGCTCTAGAATTACCACAGTTATCCGAGTAACGTGTGGAGCGATCAAAGGAACCATAACTGATTTAATGAGCCATTCGCAGTTTCACTGTACCGGCCGTGTGCACTTAGACCTGCATGGCTTAATCTTTGAGACAAGCATATGTTACTGGCAGGATCAACCAGGTAGTTTGCACCGTGGTCTGGGATGAACCACGAGTGACATCCGCCTCCCCTTCCGGGGGCTAGGAAGCAGCGGGTTGTAAGTGCGTGCGCCGTCAGGTCCAGACGCCATACAGGGCTACCCAGGACAGCTTCCGCGGCCAGTGTAAACGTGCTCGCGCACCGCCCTCTGGCCTTCGGACGCCGACCTCTCACCTTGATGCAAAGCTGTCCCATCCGGTCATGCCCGCACCGTACCCCGTCCACCTCCTCCGGAGGTGCGGACGGCCGACTCCAGGTGCTTTCGGCGTTCCCTCTCTTCACGCCGTTTTGATTTTCGTGGGCCGCTGGTGGGGGGACAAGGGAAAGACCTCGTCGAATTCCCTCCCCCCTAGCCTCGCTCAACCTACGTTTCGTGATGTAACCAAGAAGAGTGATTCGTGGGCCCAGGTAGGTTTGAAGAGGAGGCCAACAAAGCAGGGCACTCCCTTCCTCCCAAACCACAGACACCAGTATAGGACAACTGAGTAGACAGACTGGCCGTCTGAGTCTCCCCCAGAGAGTTCTGGGATGGGTTACAAATAACCCCCACCCCCCATCAGAGGCTTGACCCGCTAGAACCAGGGAGGATCTGTCAAAACCGCTCTCCACATCAGAAGTTCTGGATCAGCCGGGGCTGGTCGGCAGACGTCCACCTAAGGCCGTGGCCTAACCCCGTGTGGGGGGATAGCGCTCGCACCCGTACACGTGGACACCCGCTCGTCAAATGGCTGGCTCCTCACTTACCGTAGGGGGAATGGTTTGCCTACCCCTGGCGGGTCTGGTACTCCACTCTACCAAACAAGGAAGCAACACACCAATAGACCCCTGCAACACCGGGCAGCTTTGGGCAGTGTCACTACACTCCTCCTTGTTCTTCACGTTCCTTCCGTGGTGATTTTTTTTTTTTTTTCGTGGCCATTGCCGTGCATGGCTTCCCCATCGCTTTGCATGCTCTCCATTGCCTCGTGCTGCTTCACCATTGGTCTCACCTGGAGACCGAAGCCGCTCTCCCAGTAACCCGATGGTACCTGGCCAGAAAACCCCGTGCCCGATTTCATCTAGGACAAGGGCCAAACCACAGACCGTGCCCGTCCAGGGTCAACCCCTGGTCGGACAGGCCTGGTGGGTCGATACCATGGATGTGGCAGGCCGACGAGAATCCACTGGTACATTTACAAACACGCCCACCCTGGTGGCATGGCTGTACGACCCATCGTCGAAGCACGCTGCGGCGGACTGAGCCATTGGATCCAGTTGCCTGGGCGTACACTCAGCCCAACAGACGCACTCGGGTCGGGGAGAGCAAAGCAGACTGTGTGCCTGGATGTGCCCACTTCCATAGGGGAATCGGCATGATGGTTCACTTAACCCGAGGAGGGCTCCCCTCGCGGGATAAGCACCCCCCTCGGGGGATGGGGGGGGGGGGGGGGCATCCAGAGCACACCACTTTCCGGTAGGGGACAGGCGTTTGATCATGTGTCCGAGGGAGAGCTCCCCTTGCCGGCCGAACACCCCTCGGACTCCCCTTGGGCTTCCAGAGAACGCCACTGGATGAATTTAGTGCTTGGACCCCATTGATTCTCTTTGCTCTCCCATATACCCGACGGGACCTATTTGCAAAACCCCGTGCCAACCAGACCTCCAGGAAGGGGGCTGGCGGCTAACCATGCCCAGCAGGGTGCACCCTGGTCGGACACTTTGGGAGGGTCGAAGCCTGGAAGTGCCACCCGGGGGAGTAATTCTGATTTCCGTTTTAATGCACTCAGGGACAGCCCGAGGACCTCTGTAGTGCACCTGAGGCGGACTGAGCCGTCGGGTCCAGGGGTCTGGAGTTCGGAACCTCCAGGGTTCACCTGGCTGTTCTCTTAGCCCGGCAGGGTGCACCCTGGTCGGACACTTTGGGAGGGTCGAGAGCCTGGATGTGCCACCCCGACGAGTAATGAGTTTTCCCTTCGTATCTCTTCCGGACCAGGTCCGATTCGCACGAAACTCGCTGGGCATGGCCAGGAGCGCCCCCTGCTGCCCCGCCACCGTCCCCGCGCTTCTACTCCCGAGGGCCGAGGAGACAGCGAAGCGTGGGTCGGGTCGCCTGCTTCCAGGGTCTCCCTGGTACTCTCCAGTCTCCCGAGTCCATCGGGTCCGACCTCGTATTTTTAGCCCAGACGGGGAATGAGAAAGGGGCCCCCGACCGCCCGAGGGCGGGCGCTCGCTTCTCAGCCTAGGAACGTCCGATTCCCACGAAACTTTTACGCCAGACGTTCCTGGCAGCGAGCGCGTTCAAAGGTGACCCGCGCTGCTTCTCTCCTCCCAAGGGCCGAAGAGATATTCGTCTTCAAACCCGACCGGCCCTGTGTTTGCCGCCCCGGCGGTTTTAAAAAATCATAGCGTAAAAACGGTGGGTGCGCTTCGCCTGCCGCTTGGACAGCGTTAAACGGCAGCCCCGGCTCTTTCCAAAGGGCCCTCAACCGACTTTCTGCTCCCAAGGAGCCCAGAGATATGAAACCGATAAATCAAAACCCCGTGCCAACCAGACCTCCAGGAAGGGGGCTGGCGGCTAACCATGCCCGGCAGGGTGCACCCTGGTCGGACGCTTTGGGAGGGTCGAGAGCCTGGATGTGCCACCCCGACGAGTAATGAGTTTTCCCTTCGTATCTCTTCCGGACCAGGTCCGATTCGCACGAAACTCGCTGGGCATGGCCAGGAGCGCCCCCTGCTGCCCACGCCACCGTCCCCGCGCTTCTACTCCCGAGGGCCGAGGAGACAGCGAAGCGTGGGTCGGGTCGCCTGCTTCCAGGGTCTCCCTGGTACTCTCCAGTCTCCCGAGTCCATCGGGTCCGACCTCGTATTTTTAGCCCAGACGGGGAATGAGAAAGGGGCCCCCGACCGCCCGAGGGCGGGCGCTCGCTTCTCAGCCTAGGAACGTCCGATTCCCACGAAACTTTTACGCCAGACGTTCCTGGCAGCGAGCGCGTTCAAAGGTGACCCGCGCTGCTTCTCTCCTCCCAAGGGCCGAAGAGATATTCGTCTTCAAACCCGACCGGCCCTGTGTTTGCCGCCCCGGCGGTTTTAAAAAATCATAGCGTAAAAACGGTGGGTGCGCTTCGCCTGCCGCTTGGACAGCGTTAAACGGCAGCCCCGGCTCTTTCCAAAGGGCCCTCAACCGACTTTCTGCTCCCAAGGAGCCCAGAGATATGAAACCGAAAAATCAAAACCCCGTGCCAACCAGACCTCCAGGAAGGGGGCTGGCGGCTAACCATGCCCGGCAGGGTGCACCCTGGTCGGACGCTTTGGGAGGGTCGAGAGCCTGGATGTGCCACCCCGACGAGTAATGAGTTTTCCCTTCGTATCTCTTCCGGACCAGGTCCGATTCGCACGAAACTCGCTGGGCATGGCCAGGAGCGCCCCCTGCTGCCCACGCCACCGTCCCCGCGCTTCTACTCCCGAGGGCCGAGGAGACAGCGAAGCGTGGGTCGGGTCGCCTGCTTCCAGGGTCTCCCTGGTACTCTCCAGTCTCCCGAGTCCATCGGGTCCGACCTCGTATTTTTAGCCCAGACGGGGAATGAGAAAGGGGCCCCCGACCGCCCGAGGGCGGGCGCTCGCTTCTCAGCCTAGGAACGTCCGATTCCCACGAAACTTTTACGCCAGACGTTCCTGGCAGCGAGCGCGTTCAAAGGTGACCCGCGCTGCTTCTCTCCTCCCAAGGGCCGAAGAGATATTCGTCTTCAAACCCGACCGGCCCTGTGTTTGCCGCCCCGGCGGTTTTAAAAAATCATAGCGTAAAAACGGTGGGTGCGCTTCGCCTGCCGCTTGGACAGCGTTAAACGGCAGCCCCGGCTCTTTCCAAAGGGCCCTCAACCGACTTTCTGCTCCCAAGGAGCCCAGAGATATGAAACCGATAAATCAAAACCCCGTGCCAACCAGACCTCCAGGAAGGGGGCTGGCGGCTAACCATGCCCGGCAGGGTGCACCCTGGTCGGACGCTTTGGGAGGGTCGAGAGCCTGGATGTGCCACCCCGACGAGTAATGAGTTTTCCCTTCGTATCTCTTCCGGACCAGGTCCGATTCGCACGAAACTCGCTGGGCATGGCCAGGAGCGCCCCCTGCTGCCCAGGCCTGGCTCTGGGCCTGGGCACACTTCATTCACTTTGTACCTTTAAATCATACTACTACTACTACTACTACCACCAGAATTCCAGGGCCAAGAGGTCACACAGTCATACACAGCAAAGTAGCTCTGGGCCTGGGCACACTTCAAGAAGTTTGTCCCTTTATATAAGCCTAGAAATAGACTTCCAGGCCCAAGAGTTCAAACACATTCATGCCCAGCAAAGTAGCTCTGGGCCTGGGCACACTTCAATCACTTTGTGCCTTTAAATCATACTACTACTACCAGACTTCCAGGCCCAAGAGGTCAAAACACAGTCATGCCCAGCAAAGTAGCTCTGGGCCTGGGCACACTTCATTCACTTTGTGCCTTTAAATCATACTACTACTACCACCAGAATTCCAGGGCCAAGAGGTCACACAGTCATACACAGCAAAGTAGCTCTGGGCCTGGGCACACTTCAAGAAGTTTGACCCTTTATATAAGCCTAGAAATAGACTTCCAGAGCCAAGAGGTCAAACACAGTCATGCACAGCAAAGTAGCTCTGGGCCTGGGCACACTTCAAGCACTTTGTGCCTTTAAATCATACTACTACTACTACTACTACTACTACTACTACTACTACCAGACTTCCAGGCCCAAGAGTTCAAACACATTCATGCCCAGCAAAGTAGCTCTGGGCCTGGGCACACTTCATTCACTTTGTGCCTTTAAATCATACTACTACTACCACCAGACTTCCAGGGCCAAGAGGTCAACCACAGTCATGCACAGCAAAGTAGCTCTGGGCCTGGGCACACTTCAAGATGTTTGACCCTTTATATAAGCCTAGAAATAGACTTCCAGGCCCAAGAGTTCAAACACATTCATGCCCAGCAAAGTAGCTCTGGGCCTGGGCACACTTCAATCACTTTGTGCCTTTAAATCATACTACTACTACCACCAGACTTCCAGGCCCAAGAGGTCAAACACAGTCATGCCCAGCAAAGTAGCTCTGGGCCTGGGCACACTTCAAATCACTTTGTGCCTTTAAATCATACTACTACTACCACCAGACTTCCAGGCCCTGGAGGTCACACCTTCATGCCTAGCAAGGTTGCTTTACACCTGCGCACACTTCAGACCGTTTCACTCTTTTAATCCTTCAAAGTACCCACATTTCCAGACCCAAGAGGTCACAGAATCATGCCCAGCAAAGTAGCTCTGGGCCTGGGCACACTTCAATCACTTTGTGCCTTTAAATCATACTACTACTACCAGACTTCCAGGCCCCAGAGGTCAAACACAGTCATGCCCAGCAAAGTAGCTCTGGGCCTGGGCACACTTCAAGAAGTTTGACTCTTTATATAAGCCTAGAAATAGACTTCCAGAGCCAAGAGGTCAAACCACAGTCATGCACAGCAAAGTAGCTCTGGGCCTGGGCACACTTCATTCACTTTGTACCTTTAAATCATACTACTACTACCAGACTTCCAGGCCCAAGAGTTCAAACACATTCATGCCCAGCAAAGTAGCTCTGGGCCTGGGCACACTTCAATCACTTTGTGTCTTTAAATCATACTACTACTACCAGACTTCCAGGCCCCAGAGGTCAAACACAGTCATGCCCAGCAAAGTAGCTCTGGGCCTGGGCACACTTCAAGAAGTTTGACCCTTTATATAAGCCTAGAAATAGACTTTCAGGCCCAAGAGGTCAAACACAGTCATGCCCAGCAAAGTAGCTGTGGGCCTGGGCACACTTCATTCACTTTGTACCTTTAAATCATACTACTACTACTACTACTACTACTACTACTACTACTACTACTACCAGACTTCCAGGCCCAAGAGGTCAAACACAGTCATGCCCAGCAAAGTAGCTCTGGGCCTGGGCACACTTCAAGAAGTTTGACCCTTTATATAAGCCTAGAAATAGACTTCCAGGCCCAAGAGTTCAAACACATTCATGCCCAGCAAAGTAGCTCTGGGCCTGGGCACACTTCAATCACTTTGTGCCTTTAAATCATACTACTACTACCAGACTTCCAGGCCCCAGAGGTCAAACACAGTCATGCCCAGCAAAGTAGCTCTGGGCCTGGGCACACTTCAAGAAGTTTGACCCTTTATATAAGCCTAGAAATAGACTTCCAGAGCCAAGAGGTCAAACACAGTCATGCCCAGCAAAGTAGCTCTGGGCCTGGGCACACTTCAATCACTTTGTGCCTTTAAATCATACTACTACTACCACCAGACTTCCAGGCCCAAGAGGTCAAACACAGTCATGCCCAGCAAAGTAGCTCTGGGCCTGGGCACACTTCAATCACTTTGTGCCTTTAAATCATACTACTACTACCACCAGACTTCCAGGCCCTGGAGGTCACACCTTCATGCCTAGCAAGGTTGCTTTACACCTGCGCACACTTCAGACCGTTTCCACTCTTTTAATCCTTCAAAGTACCACATTTCCAGACCCAAGAGGTCACAGAATCATGCCCAGCAAAGTAGCTCTGGGCCTGGGCACACTTCAATCACTTTGTGCCTTTAAATCATACTACTACTACCAGACTTCCAGGCCCCAGAGGTCCAAACACAGTCATGCCCAGCAAAGTAGCTCTGGGCCTGGGCACACTTCAAGAAGTTTGACCCTTTATATAAGCCTAGAAATAGACTTCCAGAGCCAAGAGGTCAAACACAGTCATGCACAGCAAAGTAGCTCTGGGCCTGGGCACACTTCATTCACTTTGTACCTTTAAATCATACTACTACTACCAGACTTCCAGGCCCAAGAGTTCAAACACATTCATGCCCAGCAAAGTAGCTCTGGGCCTGGGCACACTTCAATCACTTTGTGTCTTTAAATCATACTACTACTACCAGACTTCCAGGCCCCAGAGGTCAAACACAGTCATGCCCAGCAAAGTAGCTCTGGGCCTGGGCACACTTCAAGAAGTTTGACCCTTTATATAAGCCTAGAAATAGACTTTCAGGCCCAAGAGGTCAAACACAGTCATGCCCAGCAAAGTAGCTGTGGGCCTGGGCACACTTCATTCACTTTGTACCTTTAAATCATACTACTACTACTACTACTACTACTACTACTACTACTACTACTACTACTACCAGACTTCCAGGCCCAAGAGGTCAAACACAGTCATGCCCAGCAAAGTAGCTCTGGGCCTGGGCACACTTCAAGAAGTTTGACCCTTTATATAAGCCTAGAAATAGACTTCCAGGCCCAAGAGTTCAAACACATTCATGCCCAGCAAAGTAGCTCTGGGCCTGGGCACACTTCAATCACTTTGTGCCTTTAAATCATACTACTACTACCAGACTTCCAGGCCCCAGAGGTCAAACACAGTCATGCCCAGCAAAGTAGCTCTGGGCCTGGGCACACTTCAAGAAGTTTGACCCTTTATATAAGCCTAGAAATAGACTTCCAGAGCCAAGAGGTCAAACACAGTCATGCCCAGCAAAGTAGCTCTGGGCCTGGGCACACTTCAATCACTTTGTGCCTTTAAATCATACTACTACTACCACCAGACTTCCAGGCCCAAGAGGTCAAACACAGTCATGCCCAGCAAAGTAGCTCTGGGCCTGGGCACACTTCAATCACTTTGTGCCTTTAAATCATACTACTACTACCACCAGACTTCCAGGCCCTGGAGGTCACACCTTCATGCCTAGCAAGGTTGCTTTACACCTGCGCACACTTCAGACCGTTTCACTCTTTTAATCCTTCAAAGTACCACATTTCCAGACCCAAGAGGTCACAGAATCATGCCCAGCAAAGTAGCTCTGGGCCTGGGCACACTTCAATCACTTTGTGCCTTTAAATCATACTACTACTACCAGACTTCCAGGCCCCAGAGGTCAAACACAGTCATGCCCAGCAAAGTAGCTCTGGGCCTGGGCACACTTCAAGAAGTTTGACCCTTTATATAAGCCTAGAAATAGACTTCCAGAGCCAAGAGGTCAAACACAGTCATGCACAGCAAAGTAGCTCTGGGCCTGGGCACACTTCATTCACTTTGTACCTTTAAATCATACTACTACTACCAGACTTCCAGGCCCAAGAGTTCAAACACATTCATGCCCAGCAAAGTAGCTCTGGGCCTGGGCACACTTCAATCACTTTGTGTCTTTAAATCATACTACTACTACCAGACTTCCAGGCCCCAGAGGTCAAACACAGTCATGCCCAGCAAAGTAGCTCTGGGCCTGGGCACACTTCAAGAAGTTTGACCCTTTATATAAGCCTAGAAATAGACTTTCAGGCCCAAGAGGTCAAACACAGTCATGCCCAGCAAAGTAGCTGTGGGCCTGGGCACACTTCATTCACTTTGTACCTTTAAATCATACTACTACTACTACTACTACTACTACTACTACTACTACTACTACTACCAGACTTCCAGGCCCAAGAGGTCAAACACAGTCATGCCCAGCAAAGTAGCTCTGGGCCTGGGCACACTTCAAGAAGTTTGACCCTTTATATAAGCCTAGAAATAGACTTCCAGGCCCAAGAGTTCAAACACATTCATGCCCAGCAAAGTAGCTCTGGGCCTGGGCACACTTCAATCACTTTGTGCCTTTAAATCATACTACTACTACCAGACTTCCAGGCCCCAGAGGTCAAACACAGTCATGCCCAGCAAAGTAGCTCTGGGCCTGGGCACACTTCAAGAAGTTTGACCCTTTATATAAGCCTAGAAATAGACTTCCAGAGCCAAGAGGTCAAACACAGTCATGCCCAGCAAAGTAGCTCTGGGCCTGGGCACACTTCATTCACTTTGTACCTTTAAATCATACTACTACTACCAGACTTCCAGGCCCAAGACGTCAAACACAGTCATGCCAGCAAAGTAGCTCTGGGCCTGGGCACACTTCATTCACTTTGTACCTTTAAATCATACTACTACTACTACTACTACTACTACTACTACTACTACTACTACCAGACTTCCAGGCCCAAGAGGTCAAACACAGTCATGCCCAGCAAAGTAGCTCTGGGCCTGGGCACACTTCAATCACTTTGTGCCTTTAAATCATACTACTACTACCAGACTTCCAGGCCCCAGAGGTCAAACACAGTCATGCCCAGCAAAGTAGCTCTGGGCCTGGGCACACTTCAAGAAGTTTGACCCTTTATATAAGCCTAGAAATAGACTTCCAGAGCCAAGAGGTCAAACACAGTCATGCCCAGCAAAGTAGCTCTGGGCCTGGGCACACTTCATTCACTTTGTACCTTTAAATCATACTACTACTACTACTACTACTACTACTACTACTACTACTACTACTACCAGACTTCCAGGCCCAAGAGTTCAAACACATTCATGCCCAGCAAAGTAGCTCTGGGCCTGGGCACACTTCAATCACTTTGTGCCTTTAAATCATACTACTACTACCACCAGACTTCCAGGCCCAAGAGGTCAAACACAGTCATGCCCAGCAAAGTAGCTCTGGGCCTGGGCACACTTCAATCACTTTGTGCCTTTAAATCATACTACTACTACCAGACTTCCAGGCCCAAGAGTTCAAACACATTCATGCCCAGCAAAGTAGCTCTGGGCCTGGGCACACTTCAATCACTTTGTGCCTTTAAATCATACTACTACTACTACCACCAGACTTCCAGACCCAAGAGGTCAAACACAGTCATGCCCAGCAAAGTAGCTCTGGGCCTGGGCACACTTCAAG